>NW_027640824.1:0-206000 GCF_949752795.1 Hyperoodon ampullatus | reverse complement strand
TGCCCCGGTTCGGGAAGATCCCACATGCCGTGGAGAGGCTGGTCCCGTGAGCTATGGCTGCTGGGCCTGTGCATCCTGAGCCTCCGCTCTGCAACGGGAGGGGCCACCGCAGTGAGAGGCCCACGTACCGCAAAAGAAATCAAAACCATAAAAAAAGATACAGGCTGAAAATCCTGCACTCCAGCAATATTTACCAGAGACAACACTTGGAAGCTACGAAAATGTCCATCAACAGAGGAATGCACCAAGAAGAAGTGGTCCATGTACACAATGCAATATGACTCCAATACAAAATATAAATTCAATTTAGAAAACAAACATAAGTAAGGAGACATCAGCATTTGGGGGTTTATCCGGGCACATTCCACTCTAATATATAACCGAGGAACACCACTGCCAGGAAGGTCTGTTTCCCTAGTTACCAGATTGGAAAAAGCAGAAATGCTGCCGCCCTCTGGCCGTTACCTGCAACAGCAGCTCTAAAACCTGCGCTAAGGGTCACTTCATATGCACCAGTACTGGAGGGCTGTAAATGAAACCTGCCCACAAAATGTCTTGAGGGAGGTAATGGCCAAAATATTTCTAAATGTCACACATACTTCACGAAAACAATTTGAAGAGGTAAGCTGTACTCACAGTTTGAAGAAAAAAAGGACATGCCAGAAAGCTCAATTTCAAGGGTTTATGAGACACATGCAAATCCAACCACAAAGAGGTATCATCTCACACTAGTCAGAATAAACATCAGCAAAAAAAACTACAAGCAATAAATGCTGAAGGTGTTGTGGAGAAGTGCATACCCTCAACTTTAAGAGGGACGTAACCTGGTAAGAGCCACGAATGAGAACAGAATGGAGGTGCCTTTGTAAAGTAAACATTTTGCTACCGTATGATCCAGCAGGCCCACTCCTGGGCCTATAACCTAAGAAGACAGAATTGGAAAGACACAGGCAGGCAAATGTGCGTTCCCGCAGTATTACAATAGCCAAGACATGGAAGCAACCAAAAAGTCCATCAACAGAGGAGTGGACAAAGAAGAACTGGTCCATGTACAGACGGAATATTAGCCAAGGGAAAAAAGGACACAATGCCATGTGCGGCACCGTAGATGAGTCTAGAGGTAGTCACGCGACTTGTACTAAGTCAGAAAGAGAGAGACACATATCGTATGATATCACTTATAGGTGTTACCTAAAAATTGATAGCAGTGAAGATATTTCCACAGAGAAGGGCAATCACAGATTCATTAAACAAACTTATGGTTCACCAATGGAAAGGTGTGAGGATTGGATACATGAGGACATTGGGGTTAGCAGACATATACAAACACAGGTGAACTATATAATCACCAAAGACCTACGGAATACCAAGAGAAGAGTACTGAACATTTTGTCATAACGTACATGGGACAAGGATCCCAGGAAGAATAGACATATGTATATGTGTAAAAGAACCACATCTTGCACACCTACAACATGCCAAACATTGTAATCAAACTTGCTGTGATGAAAAATAAAAATTAAATTAAAAAAACAAACAAGAAATAGTGAGACATAAATTGAAGGGGCTTTCCTGATACATTCCATTCTAAATTACAACCTAGAACACGACTTCCATTGAGGTTCTGTTGCCCTAGTGACCGGATTTGGTAAAGGAGAACTGCTGCCACCTTGTGGCCGTTTCACACAACAGCAGCTTTAATCCCAGTGCTAATGGTCAGTTGATATTCAAAATAATTGCAGGCCTGTAAATGACACCTCCCTGAAAAAAAATCCTGGGGTCGTATATCAATCAAAACATTCAAAAGATGTCCATATTTCAAAACGACAGTTTCAAGAGGCATATTTTATGCACATTTGTCTTCTGTTTCTTTTACTTTCTTTCTTTTTTGTTAACAAAATGGGAATGGAAAATGGCTGAACATCAGGAATCAATAAAGCCATGCAAATCCAGTGTACAGAAAAGTTCACCTCACAGCCGTCAGAATGGTCATCAGCAAAAAAGTCTACAAAGAATAAATGCTGAAGGGGTTTTAGAGAACTGCGTACCCTTTAGCTGCTGGTGGGATGAAACCTGGTCACAGCCAGTAGTGAGAACAGAATGGAGGTGCGTTTAAGGGTAAATATGGAGCTACCATGGGATCTGGTAGGCCCACTCATGGGCCTTTCACCTGATTAGACCAGAATCAAAAAGACACAGGCTGCCAATCCTGCACTGCAGCAACACGTACCATAGCCAAGACCTGGAAGAAACCGAAATGTCCATCAACAGAAAAATGCACCAAGAAGAAGTCGTCCATGTACACAATGGAATATTAGCCATGAAAAAGCTTGGAACAGTGCCGTTGGCACCATCATAGAAGGATCTAGAGATAATCACCCAACTTGAAGTAAGAAAGAAACCGAAAGACAGACATCTTATGACATCACTTATAGGTGTTACCTAAACATTGATACCCATGAACTAATTTCCAAGAGACGGACACGCATAGATTCAGAAAACCAATTCATGTTTAACCAAATGGAAAGGAATAAGGAACGTATGAATTACGACATGGGGGTTAACAGATATGCACTAATACATATGAAATATATAATCACAAAGTGCCTATGGAACACGAAGAGAGGTCTACTCAACACTCTGTAATAACATACACGGGAAAGGAACCAAAGAGGAATAGACAGATACATTGATAGGATGAACCAGAAACTGTACACCTAGGAGAATCTACATTTTTATCAAATTTGCTCTGATAATTAATAAAAATTAAATTTAATAAACAAACAACAATTTAGGAGATATAAGCTCTTGGGGGTTTGCGCTGGCACATTCCACTCTAATTTGCAGCTTACTAACACGATTTCCAGGAAAGCTCTGTTGCCCAAAAACCCAGAGTTGGAAATGTAGAAATGCTGCCGCCTTGTGGCCGTTTCCCGCAAGAGCGGCATTAAACCCACAGCTAATGGTCACTTAACATTCACAAGGACTCAGGGCTGTAAAGGACACCTGCCCTACATAATTGTGCGGAGGTAGCGAATGGCCAAAAAAATTCCAAACTGGCACATTTTTCAAGGAGATAGTATGGAGGGGTAAGTTTTACTCACTCATTTTCAAAAAAGAGGAAAATGGATAAAAGCTCAACATCAGGAATTATTAGACTCATGCAAATCTAACCTCCAAAAAGGTTTCAACTCACACATGCCAACTACCAACAGCTAAAAGTCTACAAACAATAAATGCTGAAGGGGTTTTAGAGAACTGTGTACCCTCTAGCTGCTGGTGAGATGTAAAGTGGTAACAGCCAATAATGAGAACAGAAAGGAGGCGCGTTTCAAAGTAAAAATTGAGCCACCATTCCATTCAGCAGGCCCACCGCTGAGACTCTCACCTGAGAAGTCCAGAGTCGAGAAGGCACAGGCTTCAACAGCTGCACTGCAGGAATTTTCACAATAGCCAAGACACGGAAGCAACCAAAATGTCCATCACCAGATGAGTGGAAAAAGAAGAAGTGGTCCATGTACACAATGGAATATTAGCCATGGAAAACAATGAAACACTGCTCTTTGAGGCACCATAGATGAGCCTAGAGATAATCACAGAACATGAGGTAAGCCGGAAAGCAAAAGACATATCCTATGATATCACTTATAGGCGTTATCTAACAACTGACACAAATGAACATATTTCCACAGAGAAAGACACTCACAGGCTTAGAAAACAAACTATGCTTATCTAAAAGGACAGGTGGGGGGAATGGAAAAATTAACATTAGGGTTACCATACGTGTACAAATACCTATTAAATACATATAACAGTAAGACCGACCATATAGCAAGGGATGTCTATGGAACACTCTGCAATAATTTACATGGGAAGTGGCTCTGTACATGAATATATATATATATATATATATATATATATATATATATATATGTTATGCACAAATGAACCAGGTTGTGTACACTGAGGACAAACAGTATTCTAATCATTACCCCGATTAAAAAAACGAAAACAAGAAGTAATGTGACATAAACTTATTGGGGTTTCTCCTGGCACATTCCATTTTAATTTACAACCTAGGAACAGGACTTCCAGAAAGGCTCTGCTGCCCTAGGAACCAGATTGGGGAATAGAGAAATGATGCCGCCTTGTGGCCGTTTCCCAAAACAGCAGCTTTAAACCCAGTGCTAATGCTCACTAAATATTCACACTCATTACAGGCCTATGAATGACACCTGACCTCAAAAACAATCCTGGGTTCGAAAATTGACCAAAAAACTCAAAAGAGGGCAACCTTTCAAGAAGACAATTTCAAGAGGTTCATTGTACTCTCTGTTTTTTTCTGTTATTTTAACAGAACTTTAAAAAGGCGTGGAAAAATGCTGAACACTAGGAATAATTAAAGACATGCAAATCCAAATTACAAAAAACCTATCAGCTCACACCAGTCAGAATGGCCATCAGCAAAAATTCTACAAACAGTAAATGCTGAAGGGTTTGAGGAGAAATGCCTACCCTTGGTTCAACGTGGGACATGGTAAGAGCCAGTAAGGAAAACACAAAGGAGGTGTCTTGGAAAGGTAAATACTGAGCTACCATTCAATCAAGCATACCCACTGCTGGGCCTATCGCCTCACAGTATGAGAATCAAAAATAAACAGGCTGGGCTTCCCTGGTGGCGCAGAGGTTGAGAGTCCGCCTGCCGATGCAGGGGACACGGGTTCGTGCCCTGGTCCGGGAAGATCCCACATGACGCAGAGCGGCTGGGCCCGTGAGCCAAGGCTGCTGCGCCTGCGCATCCAGAGCCTGTGCTCCGCGACGGGATAGGCCACAACAGTGAGAGGCTCGCGTACCGCAAAAAAATAAAAATAAACCGGCTGAGCTTCACTGGTGGCGCAGGGTTTTAGAGTCCGCCGCCGATGCAGGAACCACGGGGTTCATGTCCCGGTTCGGGAAGATCCCACATGCCTTGGAGAGGCTGGTCCCGTGAGCTATGGCTGCTGGGCCTGTGCATCCGGAGCCTCTGCTCTGCAACAGGAGGGGCCACCGCAGTGAGAGGCCCACGTACCGCACAAGAAATCAAAACCATAAAAAAAGATACAGGCTGAAAATCCTGCACTCCAGCAATATTTACCAGAGACAACACTTGGAAGCTACGAAAATGTCCATCAACAGAGGAATGCACCAAGAAGAAGTGGTCCATGTACACAATGCAATATGACTCCAATACAAAATATAAATTCAATTTAGAAAACAAACATAAGTAAGGAGACATCAGCATTTGGGGGTTTATCCGGGCACATTCCACTCTAATATATAACCGAGGAACACCACTGCCAGGAAGGTCTGTTTCCCTAGTTACCAGATTGGGAAAAGCAGAAATGCTGCCGCCCTCTGGCCGTTACCTGCAACAGCAGCTCTAAAACCTGCGCTAAGGGTCACTTCATATGCACCAGTACTGGAGGGCTGTAAATGAAACCTGCCCACAAAATGTCTTGAGGGAGGTAATGGCCAAAATATTTCTAAATGTCACACATACTTCACGAAAACAATTTGAAGAGGTAAGCTGTACTCACAGTTTGAAGAAAAAAAGGACATGCCAGAAAGCTCAATTTCAAGGGTTTATGAGACACATGCAAATCCAACCACAAAGAGGTATCATCTCACACTAGTCAGAATAAACATCAGCAAAAAAAACTACAAGCAATAAATGCTGAAGGTGTTGTGGAGAAGTGCATACCCTCAACTTTAAGAGGGACGTAACCTGGTAAGAGCCACGAATGAGAACAGAATGGAGGTGCCTTTGTAAAGTAAACATTTTGCTACCGTATGATCCAGCAGGCCCACTCCTGGGCCTATAACCTAAGAAGACAGAATTGGAAAGACACAGGCAGGCAAATGTGCGTTCCCGCAGTATTACAATAGCCAAGACATGGAAGCAACCAAAAAGTCCATCAACAGAGGAGTGGACAAAGAAGAACTGGTCCATGTACAGACGGAATATTAGCCAAGGGAAAAAAGGACACAATGCCATGTGCGGCACCGTAGATGAGTCTAGAGGTAGTCACGCGACTTGTACTAAGTCAGAAAGAGAGAGACACATATCGTATGATATCACTTATAGGTGTTACCTAAAAATTGATAGCAGTGAAGATATTTCCACAGAGAAGGGCAATCACAGATTCATTAAACAAACTTATGGTTCACCAATGGAAAGGTGTGAGGATTGGATACATGAGGACATTGGGGTTAGCAGACATATACAAACACAGGTGAACTATATAATCACCAAAGACCTACGGAATACCAAGAGAAGAGTACTGAACATTTTGTCATAACGTACATGGGACAAGGATCCCAGGAAGAATAGACATATGTATATGTGTAAAAGAACCACATCTTGCACACCTACAACATGCCAAACATTGTAATCAAACTTGCTGTGATGAAAAATAAAAATTAAATTAAAAAAACAAACAAGAAATAGTGAGACATAAATTGAAGGGGCTTTCCTGATACATTCCATTCTAAATTACAACCTAGAACACGACTTCCATTGAGGTTCTGTTGCCCTAGTGACCGGATTTGGTAAAGGAGAACTGCTGCCACCTTGTGGCCGTTTCACACAACAGCAGCTTTAATCCCAGTGCTAATGGTCAGTTGATATTCAAAATAATTGCAGGCCTGTAAATGACACCTCCCTGAAAAAAAATCCTGGGGTCGTATATCAATCAAAACATTCAAAAGATGTCCATATTTCAAAACGACAGTTTCAAGAGGCATATTTTATGCACATTTGTCTTCTGTTTCTTTTACTTTCTTTCTTTTTTGTTAACAAAATGGGAATGGAAAAAGGCTGAACATCAGGAATCAATAAAGCCATGCAAATCCAGTGTACAAAAAAGTTCACCTCACAGCCGTCAGAATGGTCATCAGCAAAAAAGTCTACAAAGAATAAATGCTGAAGGGGTTTTAGAGAACTGCGTACCCTTTAGCTGCTGGTGGGATGAAACCTGGTCACAGCCAGTAGTGAGAACAGAATGGAGGTGCGTTTAAGGGTAAATATGGAGCTACCATGGGATCTGGTAGGCCCACTCATGGGCCTTTCACCTGATTAGACCAGAATCAAAAAGACACAGGCTGCCAATCCTGCACTGCAGCAACACGTACCATAGCCAAGACCTGGAAGAAACCGAAATGTCCATCAACAGAAAAATGCACCAAGAAGAAGTCGTCCATGTACACAATGGAATATTAGCCATGAAAAAGCTTGGAACAGTGCCGTTGGCACCATCATAGAAGGATCTAGAGATAATCACCCAACTTGAAGTAAGAAAGAAACCAAAAGACAGACATCTTATGACATCACTTATAGGTGTTACCTAAACATTGATACCCATGAACTAATTTCCAAGAGACGGACACGCATAGATTCAGAAAACCAATTCATGTTTAACCAAATGGAAAGGTGTAAGGAATGTATGAATCAGGACATGGGGGTTAACAGATATGCACTAATACATATGAAATATATAATCACAAAGTGCCTATGGAACACGAAGAGAGGTCTACTCAACACTCTATAATAACATACACGGGAAAGGAACCTAAGAGGAATAGACAGATACATTGATAGGATGAACCAGAAACTGTACACCTAGGAGAATCTACATTTTTATCAAATTTGCTCTGATAATTAATAAAAATTAAATTTAATAAACAAACAACAATTTAGGAGATATAAGCTCTTGGGGGTTTGCGCTGGCACATTCCACTCTAATTTGCAGCTTACTAACACGATTTCCAGGAAAGCTCTGTTGCCCAAAAACCCAGAGTTGGAAATGTAGAAATGCTGCCGCCTTGTGGCCGTTTCCTGCAAGAGCGGCATTAAACCCACAGCTAATGGTCACTTAACATTCACAAGGACTCAGGGCTGTAAAGGACACCTGCCCTACATAATTGTGCGGAGGTAGCGAATGGCCAAAAAAATTCCAAACTGGCACATTTTTCAAGGAGATAGTATGGAGGGGTAAGTTTTACTCACTCATTTTCAAAAAAGAGGAAAATGGATAAAAGCTCAACATCAGGAATTATTAGACTCATGCAAATCTAACCTCCAAAAAGGTTTCAACTCACACATGCCAACTACCAACAGCTAAAAGTCTACAAACAATAAATGCTGAAGGGGTTTTAGAGAACTGTGTACCCTCTAGCTGCTGGTGAGATGTAAAGTGGTAACAGCCAATAATGAGAACAGAAAGGAGGCGCGTTTCAAAGTAAAAATTGAGCCACCATTCCATTCAGCAGGCCCACCGCTGAGACTCTCACCTGAGAAGTCCAGAGTCGAGAAGGCACAGGCTTCAACAGCTGCACTGCAGGAATTTTCACGATAGCCAAGACACGGAAGCAACCAAAATGTACATCACCAGATGAGTGGAAAAAGAAGAAGTGGTCCATGTACACAATGGAATATTAGCCATGGAAAACAATGAAACACTGCTCTTTGAGGCACCATAGATGAGCCTAGAGATAATCACAGAACATGAGGTAAGCCGGAAAGCAAAAGACATATCCTATGATATCACTTATAGGCGTTATCTAACAACTGACACAACTGAACATATTTCCACAGAGAAAGACACTCACAGGCTTAGAAAACAAACTATGCTTACCTAAAAGGGCACGTGGGGGGAATGGAAAAATTAACATTAGGGTTACCATACATGTACAAATACCTATTAAATACATATAACAGTAAGACCGACCATATAGCAAGGGATGTCTATGGAACACTCTGCAATAATTTACATGGGAAGTGGCTCTGTACATGAATATATATATATATATATATATATATATGTATATATATATGTTATGCACAAATGAACCAGATTGTGTACACTGAGGACAAACAGTATTCTAATCATTACCCTGATTAAAAACACGAAAACAAGAAGTAATGTGACATAAACTTATTGGGGTTTCTCCTGGCACATTCCATTTTAATTTACAACCTAGGAACAGGACTTCCAGAAAGGCTCTGCTGCCCTAGGAACCAGATTTGGGAATGGAGAAATGATGCCGCCTTGTGGCCGTTTCCCAAAACAGCAGCTTTAAACCCAGTGCTAATGCTCACTAAATATTCACACTCATTACAGGCCTATGAATGACACCTGACCTCAAAAACAATCCTGGCTTCGAAAATTGACCAAAAAACTCAAAAGAGGGAAACCTTTCAAGAAGACAATTTCAAGAGGTTCATTGTACTCTCTGTTTTTTTCTGTTATTTTAACAGAACTTTAAAAAGGCGTGGAAAAATGCTGAACACTAGGAATAATTAAAGACATGCAAATCCAAATTACAAAAAACCTATCAGCTCACACCAGTCAGAATGGCCATCAGCAAAAATTCTACAAACAGTAAATGCTGAAGGGTTTGAGGAGAAATGCCTACCCTTGGTTCAACGCGGGACATGGTAAGAGCCAGTAAGGAAAACACAAAGGAGGTGCCTTGGAAAGGTAAATACCGAGCTACCATTCAATCAAGCATACCCACTGCTGGGCCTATCGCCTGGCAGGATGAGAATCAAAACTGAACAGGCTGGGCTTCCCTGGTGGCGCACAGGTTGAGAGTCCGCCTGCCGATGCAGGGGACACGGGTTCGTGCCCCGGTCCGGAAAGATCCCACATGCCGTGGAGAGGCTGGTCCCGTGAGCTATGGCTGCTGGGCCTGTGCATCCGGAGCCTCTGCTCTGCAACGGGAGGGGCCACCGCAGTGAGAGGCCCACGTACCGCAAAAGAAATCAAAACCATAGAAAAAGATACAGGCTGAAAATCCTGCACTCCAGCAATATTTACCAGAGACAACACTTGGAAGCTACGAAAATGTCCATCAACAGAGGAATGCACCAAGAAGAAGTGGTCCATGTACACAATGCAATATGACTCCAATACAAAATATAAATTCAATTTAGAAAACAAACATAAGTAAGGAGACATCAGCATTTGGGGGTTTATCCGGGCACATTCCACTCTAATATATAACCGAGGAACACCACTGCCAGGACGGTCTGTTTCCCTAGTTACCAGATTGGGAAACGCAGAAATGCTGCCGCCCTCTGGCCGTTACCTGCAACAGCAGCTCTAAAACCTGCGCTAAGGGTCACTTCATATGCACCAGTACTGGAGGGCTGTAAATGAAACCTGCCCACAAAATGTCTTGAGGGAGGTAATGGCCAAAATATTTCTAAATGTCACACATACTTCACGAAAACAATTTGAAGAGGTAAGCTGTACTCACAGTTTGAAGAAAAAAAGGACATGCCAGAAAGCTCAATTTCAAGGGTTTATGAGACACATGCAAATCCAACCACAAAGAGGTATCATCTCACACTAGTCAGAATAAACATCAGCAAAAAAAACTACAAGCAATAAATGCTGAAGGTGTTGTGGAGAAGTGCATACCCTCAACTTTAAGAGGGACGTAACCTGGTAAGAGCCACGAATGAGAACAGAATGGAGGTGCCTTTGTAAAGTAAACATTTTGCTACCGTATGATCCAGCAGGCCCACTCCTGGGCCTATAACCTAAGAAGACAGAATTGGAAAGACACAGGCAGGCAAATGTGCGTTCCCGCAGTATTACAATAGCCAAGACATGGAAGCAACCAAAAAGTCCATCAACAGAGGAGTGGACAAAGAAGAACTGGTACATGTACAGACGGAATATTAGCCAAGGGAAAAAAGGACACAATGCCATGTGCGGCACTGTAGATGAGTCTAGAGGTAGTCACGCGACTTGTACTAAGTCAGAAAGAGAGAGACACATATCGTATGATATCACTTATAGGTGTTACCTAAAAATTGATAGCAGTGAAGATATTTCCACAGAGAAGGGCAATCACAGATTCATTAAACAAACTTATGGTTCACCAATGGAAAGGTGTGAGGATTGGATACATGAGGACATTGGGGTTAGCAGACATATACAAACACAGGTGAACTATATAATCACCAAAGACCTACGGAATACCAAGAGAAGAGTACTGAACATTTTGTCATAACGTACATGGGACAAGGATCCCAGGAAGAATAGACATATGTATATGTGTAAAAGAACCACATCTTGCACACCTACAACATGCCAAACATTGTAATCAAACTTGCTGTGATGAAAAATAAAAATTAAATTAAAAAAACAAACAAGAAATAGTGAGACATAAATTGAAGGGGCTTTCCTGATACATTCCATTCTAAATTACAACCTAGAACACGACTTCCATTGAGGTTCTGTTGCCCTAGTGACCGGATTTGGTAAAGGAGAACTGCTGCCACCTTGTGGCCGTTTCACACAACAGCAGCTTTAATCCCAGCGCTAATGGTCAGTTGATATTCAAAATAATTGCAGGCCTGTAAATGACACCTCCCTGAAAAAAAATCCTGGGGTCGTATATCAATCAAAACATTCAAAAGATGTCCATATTTCAAAACGACAGTTTCAAGAGGCATATTTTATGCACATTTGTCTTCTGTTTCTTTTACTTTCTTTCTTTTTGGTTAACAAAATGGGAATGGAAAAAGGCTGAACATCAGGAATCAATAAAGCCATGCAAATCCAGTGTACAAAAAAGTTCACCTCACAGCCGTCAGAATGGTCATCAGCAAAAAAGTCTACAAAGAATAAATGCTGAAGGGGTTTTAGAGAACTGCGTACCCTTTAGCTGCTGGTGGGATGAAACCTGGTCACAGCCAGTAGTGAGAACAGAATGGAGGTGCGTTTAAGGGTAAATATGGAGCTACCATGGGATCTGGTAGGCCCACTCATGGGCCTTTCACCTGATTAGACCAGAATCAAAAAGACACAGGCTGCCAATCCTGCACTGCAGCAACACGTACCATAGCCAAGACCTGGAAGAAACCGAAATGTCCATCAACAGAAAAATGCACCAAGAAGAAGTCGTCCATGTACACAATGGAATATTAGCCATGAAAAAGCTTGGAACAGTGCCGTTGGCACCATCATAGAAGGATCTAGAGATAATCACCCAACTTGAAGTAAGAAAGAAACCGAAAGACAGACATCTTATGACATCAATTATAGGTGTTACCTAAACATTGATACCCATGAACTAATTTCCAAGAGACGGACACGCATAGATTCAGAAAACCAATTCATGTTTAACCAAATGGAAAGGAATAAGGAACGTATGAATTACGACATGGGGTTTAACAGATATGCACTAATACATATGAAATATATAATCACAAAGTGCCTATGGAACACGAAGAGAGGTCTACTCAACACTCTATAATAACATACACGGGAAAGGAACCTAAGAGGAATAGACAGATACATTGATAGGATGAACCAGAAACTGTACACCTAGGAGAATCTACATTTTTATCAAATTTGCTCTGATAATTAATAAAAATTAAATTTAATAAACAAACAACAATTTAGGAGATATAAGCTCTTGGGGGTTTGCGCTGGCACATTCCACTCTAATTTGCAGCTTACTAACACGATTTCCAGGAAAGCTCTGTTGCCCAAAAACCCAGAGTTGGAAATGTAGAAATGCTGCCGCCTTGTGGCCGTTTCCTGCAAGAGCGTCATTAAAACCACAGCTAATGGTCACTTAACATTCACAAGGACTCAGGGCTGTAAAGGACACCTGCCCTACATAATTGTGCAGAGGTAGCGAATGGCCAAAAAAATTCCAAACTGGCACATTTTTCAAGGAGATAGTATGGAGGGGTAAGTTTTACTCACTCATTTTCAGAAAAGAGGAAAATGGATAAAAGCTCAACATCAGGAATTATTAGACTCATGCAAATCTAACCTCCAAAAAGGTTTCAACTCACACATGCCAACTACCAACAGCTAAAAGTCTACAAACAATAAATGCTGAAGGGGTTTTAGAGAACTGTGTACCCTCTAGCTGCTGGTGAGATGTAAAGTGGTAACAGCCAATAATGAGAACAGAAAGGAGGCGCGTTTCAAAGTAAAAATTGAGCCACCATTCCATTCAGCAGGCCCACCGCTGAGACTCTCACCTGAGAAGTCCAGAGTCGAGAAGGCACAGGCTTCAACAGCTGCACTGCAGGAATTTTCACGATAGCCAAGACACGGAAGCAACCAAAATGTACATCACCAGATGAGTGGAAAAAGAAGAAGTGGTCCATGTACACAATGGAATATTAGCCATGGAAAACAATGAAACACTGCTCTTTGAGGCACCATAGATGAGCCTAGAGATAATCACAGAACATGAGGTAAGCCGGAAAGCAAAAGACATATCCTATGATATCACTTATAGGCGTTATCTAACAACTGACACAACTGAACATATTTCCACAGAGAAAGACACTCACAGGCTTAGAAAACAAACTATGCTTACCTAAAAGGGCACGTGGGGGGAATGGAAAAATTAACATTAGGGTTACCATACATGTACAAATACCTATTAAATACATATAACAGTAAGACCGACCATATAGCAAGGGATGTCTATGGAACACTCTGCAATAATTTACATGGGAAGTGGCTCTGTACATGAATATATATATATATATATATATATGTATATATATATGTTATGCACAAATGAACCAGATTGTGTACACTGAGGACAAACAGTATTCTAATCATTACCCTGATTAAAAACACGAAAACAAGAAGTAATGTGACATAAACTTATTGGGGTTTCTCCTGGCACATTCCATTTTAATTTACAACCTAGGAACAGGACTTCCAGAAAGGCTCTGCTGCCCTAGGAACCAGATTTGGGAATGGAGAAATGATGCCGCCTTGTGGCCGTTTCCCAAAACAGCAGCTTTAAACCCAGTGCTAATGCTCACTAAATATTCACACTCATTACAGGCCTATGAATGACACCTGACCTCAAAAACAATCCTGGCTTCGAAAATTGACCAAAAAACTCAAAAGAGGGAAACCTTTCAAGAAGACAATTTCAAGAGGTTCATTGTACTCTCTGTTTTTTTCTGTTATTTTAACAGAACTTTAAAAAGGCGTGGAAAAATGCTGAACACTAGGAATAATTAAAGACATGCAAATCCAAATTACAAAAAACCTATCAGCTCACACCAGTCAGAATGGCCATCAGCAAAAATTCTACAAACAGTAAATGCTGAAGGGTTTGAGGAGAAATGCCTACCCTTGGTTCAACGCGGGACATGGTAAGAGCCAGTAAGGAAAACACAAAGGAGGTGCCTTGGAAAGGTAAATACCGAGCTACCATTCAATCAAGCATACCCACTGCTGGGCCTATCGCCTGGCAGGATGAGAATCAAAACTGAACAGGCTGGGCTTCCCTGGTGGCGCACAGGTTGAGAGTCCGCCTGCCGATGCAGGGGACACGGGTTCGTGCCCCGGTCCGGAAAGATCCCACATGCCGTGGAGAGGCTGGTCCCGTGAGCTATGGCTGCTGGGCCTGTGCATCCGGAGCCTCTGCTCTGCAACGGGAGGGGCCACCGCAGTGAGAGGCCCACGTACCGCAAAAGAAATCAAAACCATAGAAAAAGATACAGGCTGAAAATCCTGCACTCCAGCAATATTTACCAGAGACAACACTTGGAAGCTACGAAAATGTCCATCAACAGAGGAATGCACCAAGAAGAAGTGGTCCATGTACACAATGCAATATGACTCCAATACAAAATATAAATTCAATTTAGAAAACAAACATAAGTAAGGAGACATCAGCATTTGGGGGTTTATCCGGGCACATTCCACTCTAATATATAACCGAGGAACACCACTGCCAGGACGGTCTGTTTCCCTAGTTACCAGATTGGGAAACGCAGAAATGCTGCCGCCCTCTGGCCGTTACCTGCAACAGCAGCTCTAAAACCTGCGCTAAGGGTCACTTCATATGCACCAGTACTGGAGGGCTGTAAATGAAACCTGCCCACAAAATGTCTTGAGGGAGGTAATGGCCAAAATATTTCTAAATGTCACACATACTTCACGAAAACAATTTGAAGAGGTAAGCTGTACTCACAGTTTGAAGAAAAAAAGGACATGCCAGAAAGCTCAATTTCAAGGGTTTATGAGACACATGCAAATCCAACCACAAAGAGGTATCATCTCACACTAGTCAGAATAAACATCAGCAAAAAAAACTACAAGCAATAAATGCTGAAGGTGTTGTGGAGAAGTGCATACCCTCAACTTTAAGAGGGACGTAACCTGGTAAGAGCCACGAATGAGAACAGAATGGAGGTGCCTTTGTAAAGTAAACATTTTGCTACCGTATGATCCAGCAGGCCCACTCCTGGGCCTATAACCTAAGAAGACAGAATTGGAAAGACACAGGCAGGCAAATGTGCGTTCCCGCAGTATTACAATAGCCAAGACATGGAAGCAACCAAAAAGTCCATCAACAGAGGAGTGGACAAAGAAGAACTGGTACATGTACAGACGGAATATTAGCCAAGGGAAAAAAGGACAC
The DNA here is from genome assembly GCF_949752795.1 of Hyperoodon ampullatus. NCBI lineage: Eukaryota > Metazoa > Chordata > Mammalia > Artiodactyla > Ziphiidae > Hyperoodon > Hyperoodon ampullatus. Next base: position 190,532 of record NW_027640824.1, on the reverse strand, counting down.
AATGCCATGTGCGGCACTGTAGATGAGTCTAGAGGTAGTCACGCGACTTGTACTAAGTCAGAAAGAGAGAGACACATATCGTATGATATCACTTATAGGTGTTACCTAAAAATTGATAGCAGTGAAGATATTTCCACAGAGAAGGGCAATCACAGATTCATTAAACAAACTTATGGTTCACCAATGGAAAGGTGTGAGGATTGGATACATGAGGACATTGGGGTTAGCAGACATATACAAACACAGGTGAACTATATAATCACCAAAGACCTACGGAATACCAAGAGAAGAGTACTGAACATTTTGTCATAACGTACATGGGACAAGGATCCCAGGAAGAATAGACATATGTATATGTGTAAAAGAACCACATCTTGCACACCTACAACATGCCAAACATTGTAATCAAACTTGCTGTGATGAAAAATAAAAATTAAATTAAAAAAACAAACAAGAAATAGTGAGACATAAATTGAAGGGGCTTTCCTGATACATTCCATTCTAAATTACAACCTAGAACACGACTTCCATTGAGGTTCTGTTGCCCTAGTGACCGGATTTGGTAAAGGAGAACTGCTGCCACCTTGTGGCCGTTTCACACAACAGCAGCTTTAATCCCAGCGCTAATGGTCAGTTGATATTCAAAATAATTGCAGGCCTGTAAATGACACCTCCCTGAAAAAAAATCCTGGGGTCGTATATCAATCAAAACATTCAAAAGATGTCCATATTTCAAAACGACAGTTTCAAGAGGCATATTTTATGCACATTTGTCTTCTGTTTCTTTTACTTTCTTTCTTTTTGGTTAACAAAATGGGAATGGAAAAAGGCTGAACATCAGGAATCAATAAAGCCATGCAAATCCAGTGTACAAAAAAGTTCACCTCACAGCCGTCAGAATGGTCATCAGCAAAAAAGTCTACAAAGAATAAATGCTGAAGGGGTTTTAGAGAACTGCGTACCCTTTAGCTGCTGGTGGGATGAAACCTGGTCACAGCCAGTAGTGAGAACAGAATGGAGGTGCGTTTAAGGGTAAATATGGAGCTACCATGGGATCTGGTAGGCCCACTCATGGGCCTTTCACCTGATTAGACCAGAATCAAAAAGACACAGGCTGCCAATCCTGCACTGCAGCAACACGTACCATAGCCAAGACCTGGAAGAAACCGAAATGTCCATCAACAGAAAAATGCACCAAGAAGAAGTCGTCCATGTACACAATGGAATATTAGCCATGAAAAAGCTTGGAACAGTGCCGTTGGCACCATCATAGAAGGATCTAGAGATAATCACCCAACTTGAAGTAAGAAAGAAACCGAAAGACAGACATCTTATGACATCAATTATAGGTGTTACCTAAACATTGATACCCATGAACTAATTTCCAAGAGACGGACACGCATAGATTCAGAAAACCAATTCATGTTTAACCAAATGGAAAGGAATAAGGAACGTATGAATTACGACATGGGGTTTAACAGATATGCACTAATACATATGAAATATATAATCACAAAGTGCCTATGGAACACGAAGAGAGGTCTACTCAACACTCTATAATAACATACACGGGAAAGGAACCTAAGAGGAATAGACAGATACATTGATAGGATGAACCAGAAACTGTACACCTAGGAGAATCTACATTTTTATCAAATTTGCTCTGATAATTAATAAAAATTAAATTTAATAAACAAACAACAATTTAGGAGATATAAGCTCTTGGGGGTTTGCGCTGGCACATTCCACTCTAATTTGCAGCTTACTAACACGATTTCCAGGAAAGCTCTGTTGCCCAAAAACCCAGAGTTGGAAATGTAGAAATGCTGCCGCCTTGTGGCCGTTTCCTGCAAGAGCGTCATTAAAACCACAGCTAATGGTCACTTAACATTCACAAGGACTCAGGGCTGTAAAGGACACCTGCCCTACATAATTGTGCAGAGGTAGCGAATGGCCAAAAAAATTCCAAACTGGCACATTTTTCAAGGAGATAGTATGGAGGGGTAAGTTTTACTCACTCATTTTCAGAAAAGAGGAAAATGGATAAAAGCTCAACATCAGGAATTATTAGACTCATGCAAATCTAACCTCCAAAAAGGTTTCAACTCACACATGCCAACTACCAACAGCTAAAAGTCTACAAACAATAAATGCTGAAGGGGTTTTAGAGAACTGTGTACCCTCTAGCTGCTGGTGAGATGTAAAGTGGTAACAGCCAATAATGAGAACAGAAAGGAGGCGCGTTTCAAAGTAAAAATTGAGCCACCATTCCATTCAGCAGGCCCACCGCTGAGACTCTCACCTGAGAAGTCCAGAGTCGAGAAGGCACAGGCTTCAACAGCTGCACTGCAGGAATTTTCACGATAGCCAAGACACGGAAGCAACCAAAATGTACATCACCAGATGAGTGGAAAAAGAAGAAGTGGTCCATGTACACAATGGAATATTAGCCATGGAAAACAATGAAACACTGCTCTTTGAGGCACCATAGATGAGCCTAGAGATAATCACAGAACATGAGGTAAGCCGGAAAGCAAAAGACATATCCTATGATATCACTTATAGGCGTTATCTAACAACTGACACAAATGAACATATTTCCACAGAGAAAGACACTCACAGGCTTAGAAAACAAACTATGCTTACCTAAAAGGACAGGTGGGGGGAATGGAAAAATTAACATTAGGGTTACCATACATGTACAAATACCTATTAAATACATATCACAGTAAGACCGACCATATAGCAAGGGATGTCTATGGAACACTCTGCAATAATTTACATGGGAAGTGGCTCTGTACATGAATATATATATATATATATATATATATATATATATATATGTTATGCACAAATGAACCAGGTTGTGTACACTGAGGACAAACAGTATTCTAATCATTACCCCGATTAAAAAAACGAAAACAAGAAGTAATGTGACATAAACTTATTGGGGTTTCTCCTGGCACATTCCATTTTAATTTACAACCTAGGAACAGGACTTCCAGAAAGGCTCTGCTGCCCTAGAAACCAGATTTGGGAATGGAGAAATGATGCCGCCTTGTGGCCGTTTCCCAAAACAGCAGCTTTAAACCCAGTGCTAATGCTCACTAAATATTCACACTCATTACAGGCCTATGAATGACACCTGACCTCAAAAACAATCCTGGGTTCGAAAATTGACCAAAAAACTCAAAAGAGGGCAACCTTTCAAGAAGACAATTTCAAGAGGTTCATTGTACTCTCTGTTTTTTTCTGTTATTTTAACAGAACTTTAAAAAGGCGTGGAAAAATGCTGAACACTAGGAATAATTAAAGACATGCAAATCCAAATGACAAAAAACCTATCAGCTCACACCAGTCAGAATGGCCATCAGCAAAAATTCTACAAACAGTAAATGCTGAAGGGTTTGAGGAGAAATGCCTACCCTTGGTTCAACGTGGGACATGGTAAGAGCCAGTAAGGAAAACACAAAGGAGGTGCCTTGGAAAGGTAAATACCGAGCTACCATTCAATCAAGCATACCCACTGCTGGGCCTATCGCCTAGCAGGATGAGAATCAAAACTGAACAGGCTGGGCTTCCCTGGTGGCGCACAGGTTGACAGTCCGCCTGCCGATGCAGGGGACACGGGTTCGTGCCCCGGTCCGGAAAGATCCCACATGCCGTGGAGAGGCTGGTCCCGTGAGCTATGGCTGCTGGGCCTGTGCATCCGGAGCCTCTGCTCTGCAACGGGAGGGGCCACCGCAGTGAGAGGCCCACGTACCGCAAAAGAAATCAAAACCATAAAAAAAGATACAGGCTGAAAATCCTGCACTCCAGCAATATTTACCAGAGACAACACTTGGAAGCTACGAAAATGTCCATCAACAGAGGAATGCACCAAGAAGAAGTGGTCCATGTACACAATGCAATATGACTCCAATACAAAATATAAATTCAATTTAGAAAACAAACATAAGTAAGGAGACATCAGCATTTGGGGGTTTATCCGGGCACATTCCACTCTAATATATAACCGAGGAACACCACTGCCAGGAAGGTCTGTTTCCCTAGTTACCAGATTGGGAAAAGCAGAAATGCTGCCGCCCTCTGGCCGTTACCTGCAACAGCAGCTCTAAAACCTGCGCTAAGGGTCACTTCATATGCACCAGTACTGGAGGGCTGTAAATGAAACCTGCCCACAAAATGTCTTGAGGGAGGTAATGGCCAAAATATTTCTAAATGTCACACATACTTCACGAAAACAATTTGAAGAGGTAAGCTGTACTCACAGTTTGAAGAAAAAAAGGACATGCCAGAAAGCTCAATTTCAAGGGTTTATGAGACACATGCAAATCCAACCACAAAGAGGTATCATCTCACACTAGTCAGAATAAACATCAGCAAAAAAAAACTACAAGCAATAAATGCTGAAGGTGTTGTGGAGAAGTGCATACCCTCAACTTTAAGAGGGACGTAACCTGGTAAGAGCCACGAATGAGAACAGAATGGAGGTGCCTTTGTAAAGTAAACATTTTGCTACCGTATGATCCAGCAGGCCCACTCCTGGGCCTATAACCTAAGAAGACAGAATTGGAAAGACACAGGCAGGCAAATGTGCGTTCCCGCAGTATTACAATAGCCAAGACATGGAAGCAACCAAAAAGTCCATCAACAGAGGAGTGGACAAAGAAGAACTGGTACATGTACAGACGGAATATTAGCCAAGGGAAAAAAGGACACAATGCCATGTGCGGCACCGTAGATGAGTCTAGAGGTAGTCACGCGACTTGTACTAAGTCAGAAAGAGAGAGACACATATCGTATGATATCACTTATAGGTGTTACCTAAAAATTGATAGCAGTGAAGATATTTCCACAGAGAAGGGCAATCACAGATTCATTAAACAAACTTATGGTTCACCAATGGAAAGGTGTGAGGATTGGATACATGAGGACATTGGGGTTAGCAGACATATACAAACACAGGTGAACTATATAATCACCAAAGACCTACGGAATACCAAGAGAAGAGTACTGAACATTTTGTCATAACGTACATGGGACAAGGATCCCAGGAAGAATAGACATATGTATATGTGTAAAAGAACCACATCTTGCACACCTACAACATGCCAAACATTGTAATCAAACTTGCTGTGATGAAAAATAAAAATTAAATTAAAAAAACAAACAAGAAATAGTGAGACATAAATTGAAGGGGCTTTCCTGATACATTCCATTCTAAATTACAACCTAGAACACGACTTCCATTGAGGTTCTGTTGCCCTAGTGACCGGATTTGGTAAAGGAGAACTGCTGCCACCTTGTGGCCGTTTCACACAACAGCAGCTTTAATCCCAGCGCTAATGGTCAGTTGATATTCAAAATAATTGCAGGCCTGTAAATGACACCTCCCTGAAAAAAAATCCTGGGGTCGTATATCAATCAAAACATTCAAAAGATGTCCATATTTCAAAACGACAGTTTCAAGAGGCATATTTTATGCACATTTGTCTTCTGTTTCTTTTACTTTCTTTCTTTTTGGTTAACAAAATGGGAATGGAAAAAGGCTGAACATCAGGAATCAATAAAGCCATGCAAATCCAGTGTACAAAAAAGTTCACCTCACAGCCGTCAGAATGGTCATCAGCAAAAAAGTCTACAAAGAATAAATGCTGAAGGGGTTTTAGAGAACTGCGTACCCTTTAGCTGCTGGTGGGATGAAACCTGGTCACAGCCAGTAGTGAGAACAGAATGGAGGTGCGTTTAAGGGTAAATATGGAGCTACCATGGGATCTGGTAGGCCCACTCATGGGCCTTTCACCTGATTAGACCAGAATCAAAAAGACACAGGCTGCCAATCCTGCACTGCAGCAACACGTACCATAGCCAAGACCTGGAAGAAACCGAAATGTCCATCAACAGAAAAATGCACCAAGAAGAAGTCGTCCATGTACACAATGGAATATTAGCCATGAAAAAGCTTGGAACAGTGCCGTTGGCACCATCATAGAAGGATCTAGAGATAATCACCCAACTTGAAGTAAGAAAGAAACCGAAAGACAGACATCTTATGACATCAATTATAGGTGTTACCTAAACATTGATACCCATGAACTAATTTCCAAGAGACGGACACGCATAGATTCAGAAAACCAATTCATGTTTAACCAAATGGAAAGGAATAAGGAACGTATGAATTACGACATGGGGTTTAACAGATATGCACTAATACATATGAAATATATAATCACAAAGTGCCTATGGAACACGAAGAGAGGTCTACTCAACACTCTATAATAACATACACGGGAAAGGAACCTAAGAGGAATAGACAGATACATTGATAGGATGAACCAGAAACTGTACACCTAGGAGAATCTACATTTTTATCAAATTTGCTCTGATAATTAATAAAAATTAAATTTAATAAACAAACAACAATTTAGGAGATATAAGCTCTTGGGGGTTTGCGCTGGCACATTCCACTCTAATTTGCAGCTTACTAACACGATTTCCAGGAAAGCTCTGTTGCCCAAAAACCCAGAGTTGGAAATGTAGAAATGCTGCCGCCTTGTGGCCGTTTCCCGCAAGAGCGTCATTAAAACCACAGCTAATGGTCACTTAACATTCACAAGGACTCAGGGCTGTAAAGGACACCTGCCCTACATAATTGTGCAGAGGTAGCGAATGGCCAAAAAAATTCCAAACTGGCACATTTTTCAAGGAGATAGTATGGAGGGGTAAGTTTTACTCACTCATTTTCAGAAAAGAGGAAAATGGATAAAAGCTCAACATCAGGAATTATTAGACTCATGCAAATCTAACCTCCAAAAAGGTTTCAACTCACACATGCCAACTACCAACAGCTAAAAGTCTACAAACAATAAATGCTGAAGGGGTTTTAGAGAACTGTGTACCCTCTAGCTGCTGGTGAGATGTAAAGTGGTAACAGCCAATAATGAGAACAGAAAGGAGGCGCGTTTCAAAGTAAAAATTGAGCCACCATTCCATTCAGCAGGCCCACCGCTGAGACTCTCACCTGAGAAGTCCAGAGTCGAGAAGGCACAGGCTTCAACAGCTGCACTGCAGGAATTTTCACGATAGCCAAGACACGGAAGCAACCAAAATGTACATCACCAGATGAGTGGAAAAAGAAGAAGTGGTCCATGTACACAATGGAATATTAGCCATGGAAAACAATGAAACACTGCTCTTTGAGGCACCATAGATGAGCCTAGAGATAATCACAGAACATGAGGTAAGCCGGAAAGCAAAAGACATATCCTATGATATCACTTATAGGCGTTATCTAACAACTGACACAAATGAACATATTTCCACAGAGAAAGACACTCACAGGCTTAGAAAACAAACTATGCTTACCTAAAAGGACAGGTGGGGGGAATGGAAAAATTAACATTAGGGTTACCATACATGTACAAATACCTATTAAATACATATCACAGTAAGACCGACCATATAGCAAGGGATGTCTATGGAACACTCTGCAATAATTTACATGGGAAGTGGCTCTGTACATGAATATATATATATATATATATATATATATATATATATATATGTTATGCACAAATGAACCAGGTTGTGTACACTGAGGACAAACAGTATTCTAATCATTACCCCGATTAAAAAAACGAAAACAAGAAGTAATGTGACATAAACTTATTGGGGTTTCTCCTGGCACATTCCATTTTAATTTACAACCTAGGAACAGGACTTCCAGAAAGGCTCTGCTGCCCTAGAAACCAGATTTGGGAATGGAGAAATGATGCCGCCTTGTGGCCGTTTCCCAAAACAGCAGCTTTAAACCCAGTGCTAATGCTCACTAAATATTCACACTCATTACAGGCCTATGAATGACACCTGACCTCAAAAACAATCCTGGGTTCGAAAATTGACCAAAAAACTCAAAAGAGGGCAACCTTTCAAGAAGACAATTTCAAGAGGTTCATTGTACTCTCTGTTTTTTTCTGTTATTTTAACAGAACTTTAAAAAGGCGTGGAAAAATGCTGAACACTAGGAATAATTAAAGACATGCAAATCCAAATGACAAAAAACCTATCAGCTCACACCAGTCAGAATGGCCATCAGCAAAAATTCTACAAACAGTAAATGCTGAAGGGTTTGAGGAGAAATGCCTACCCTTGGTTCAACGTGGGACATGGTAAGAGCCAGTAAGGAAAACACAAAGGAGGTGCCTTGGAAAGGTAAATACCGAGCTACCATTCAATCAAGCATACCCACTGCTGGGCCTATCGCCTGGCAGGATGAGAATCAAAACTGAACAGGCTGGGCTTCCCTGGTGGCGCACAGGTTGAGAGTCCGCCTGCCGATGCAGGGGACACGGGTTCGTGCCCCGGTCCGGAAAGATCCCACATGCCGTGGAGAGGCTGGTCCCGTGAGCTATGGCTGCTGGGCCTGTGCATCCGGAGCCTCTGCTCTGCAACGGGAGGGGCCACCGCAGTGAGAGGCCCACGTACCGCAAAAGAAATCAAAACCATAAAAAAAGATACAGGCTGAAAATCCTGCACTCCAGCAATATTTACCAGAGACAACACTTGGAAGCTACGAAAATGTCCATCAACAGAGGAATGCACCAAGAAGAAGTGGTCCATGTACACAATGCAATATGACTCCAATACAAAATATAAATTCAATTTAGAAAACAAACATAAGTAAGGAGACATCAGCATTTGGGGGTTTATCCGGGCACATTCCACTCTAATATATAACCGAGGAACACCACTGCCAGGAAGGTCTGTTTCCCTAGTTACCAGATTGGGAAAAGCAGAAATGCTGCCGCCCTCTGGCCGTTACCTGCAACAGCAGCTCTAAAACCTGCGCTAAGGGTCACTTCATATGCACCAGTACTGGAGGGCTGTAAATGAAACCTGCCCACAAAATGTCTTGAGGGAGGTAATGGCCAAAATATTTCTAAATGTCACACATACTTCACGAAAACAATTTGAAGAGGTAAGCTGTACTCACAGTTTGAAGAAAAAAAGGACATGCCAGAAAGCTCAATTTCAAGGGTTTATGAGACACATGCAAATCCAACCACAAAGAGGTATCATCTCACACTAGTCAGAATAAACATCAGCAAAAAAAACTACAAGCAATAAATGCTGAAGGTGTTGTGGAGAAGTGCATACCCTCAACTTTAAGAGGGACGTAACCTGGTAAGAGCCACGAATGAGAACAGAATGGAGGTGCCTTTGTAAAGTAAACATTTTGCTACCGTATGATCCAGCAGGCCCACTCCTGGGCCTATAACCTAAGAAGACAGAATTGGAAAGACACAGGCAGGCAAATGTGCGTTCCCGCAGTATTACAATAGCCAAGACATGGAAGCAACCAAAAAGTCCATCAACAGAGGAGTGGACAAAGAAGAACTGGTACATGTACAGACGGAATATTAGCCAAGGGAAAAAAGGACACAATGCCATGTGCGGCACCGTAGATGAGTCTAGAGGTAGTCACGCGACTTGTACTAAGTCAGAAAGAGAGAGACACATATCGTATGATATCACTTATAGGTGTTACCTAAAAATTGATAGCAGTGAAGATATTTCCACAGAGAAGGGCAATCACAGATTCATTAAACAAACTTATGGTTCACCAATGGAAAGGTGTGAGGATTGGATACATGAGGACATTGGGGTTAGCAGACATATACAAACACAGGTGAACTATATAATCACCAAAGACCTACGGAATACCAAGAGAAGAGTACTGAACATTTTGTCATAACGTACATGGGACAAGGATCCCAGGAAGAATAGACATATGTATATGTGTAAAAGAACCACATCTTGCACACCTACAACATGCCAAACATTGTAATCAAACTTGCTGTGATGAAAAATAAAAATTAAATTAAAAAAACAAACAAGAAATAGTGAGACATAAATTGAAGGGGCTTTCCTGATACATTCCATTCTAAATTACAACCTAGAACACGACTTCCATTGAGGTTCTGTTGCCCTAGTGACCGGATTTGGTAAAGGAGAACTGCTGCCACCTTGTGGCCGTTTCACACAACAGCAGCTTTAATCCCAGCGCTAATGGTCAGTTGATATTCAAAATAATTGCAGGCCTGTAAATGACACCTCCCTGAAAAAAAATCCTGGGGTCGTATATCAATCAAAACATTCAAAAGATGTCCATATTTCAAAACGACAGTTTCAAGAGGCATATTTTATGCACATTTGTTTTCTGTTTCTTTTACTTTCTTTCTTTTTGGTTAACAAAATGGGAATGGAAAAAGGCTGAACATCAGGAATCAATAAAGCCATGCAAATCCAGTGTACAAAAAAGTTCACCTCACAGCCGTCAGAATGGTCATCAGCAAAAAAGTCTACAAAGAATAAATGCTGAAGGGGTTTTAGAGAACTGCGTACCCTTTAGCTGCTGGTGGGATGAAACCTGGTCACAGCCAGTAGTGAGAACAGAATGGAGGTGCGTTTAAGGGTAAATATGGAGCTACCATGGGATCTGGTAGGCCCACTCATGGGCCTTTCACCTGATTAGACCAGAATCAAAAAGACACAGGCTGCCAATCCTGCACTGCAGCAACACGTACCATAGCCAAGACCTGGAAGAAACCGAAATGTCCATCAACAGAAAAATGCACCAAGAAGAAGTCGTCCATGTACACAATGGAATATTAGCCATGAAAAAGCTTGGAACAGTGCCGTTGGCACCATCATAGAAGGATCTAGAGATAATCACCCAACTTGAAGTAAGAAAGAAACCAAAAGACAGACATCTTATGACATCACTTATAGGTGTTACCTAAACATTGATACCCATGAACTAATTTCCAAGAGACGGACACGCATAGATTCAGAAAACCAATTCATGTTTAACCAAATGGAAAGGTGTAAGGAATGTATGAATCAGGACATGGGGGTTAACAGATATGCACTAATACATATGAAATATATAATCACAAAGTGCCTATGGAACACGAAGAGAGGTCTACTCAACACTCTATAATAACATACACGGGAAAGGAACCAAAGAGGAATAGACAGATACATTGATAGGATGAACCAGAAACTGTACACCTAGGAGAATCTACATTTTTATCAAATTTGCTCTGATAATTAATAAAAATTAAATTTAATAAACAAACAACAATTTAGGAGATATAAGCTCTTGGGGGTTTGCGCTGGCACATTCCACTCTAATTTGCAGCTTACTAACACGATTTCCAGGAAAGCTCTGTTGCCCAAAAACCCAGAGTTGGAAATGTAGAAATGCTGCCGCCTTGTGGCCGTTTCCCGCAAGAGCGGCATTAAACCCACAGCTAATGGTCACTTAACATTCACAAGGACTCAGGGCTGTAAAGGACACCTGCCCTACATAATTGTGCGGAGGTAGCGAATGGCCAAAAAAATTCCAAACTGGCACATTTTTCAAGGAGATAGTATGGAGGGGTAAGTTTTACTCACTCATTTTCAAAAAAGAGGAAAATGGATAAAAGCTCAACATCAGGAATTATTAGACTCATGCAAATCTAACCTCCAAAAAGGTTTCAACTCACACATGCCAACTACCAACAGCTAAAAGTCTACAAACAATAAATGCTGAAGGGGTTTTAGAGAACTGTGTACCCTCTAGCTGCTGGTGAGATGTAAAGTGGTAACAGCCAATAATGAGAACAGAAAGGAGGCGCGTTTCAAAGTAAAAATTGAGCCACCATTCCATTCAGCAGGCCCACCGCTGAGACTCTCACCTGAGAAGTCCAGAGTCGAGAAGGCACAGGCTTCAACAGCTGCACTGCAGGAATTTTCACGATAGCCAAGACACGGAAGCAACCAAAATGTCCATCACCAGATGAGTGGAAAAAGAAGAAGTGGTCCATGTACACAATGGAATATTAGCCATGGAAAACAATGAAACACTGCTCTTTGAGGCACCATAGATGAGCCTAGAGATAATCACAGAACATGAGGTAAGCCGGAAAGCAAAAGACATATCCTATGATATCACTTATAGGCGTTATCTAACAACTGACACAAATGAACATATTTCCACAGAGAAAGACACTCACAGGCTTAGAAAACAAACTATGCTTACCTAAAAGGGCACGTGGGGGGAATGGAAAAATTAACATTAGGGTTACCATACATGTACAAATACCTATTAAATACATATAACAGTAAGACCGACCATATAGCAAGGGATGTCTATGGAACACTCTGCAATAATTTACATGGGAAGCGGCTCTGTAAATGAATATATATATATATATATATATATATATATATATATATATATATATGTTATGCACAAATGAACCAGGTTGTGTACACTGAGGACAAACAGTATTCTAATCATTACCCCGATTAAAAAAACGAAAACAAGAAGTAATGTGACATAAACTTATTGGGGTTTCTCCTGGCACATTCCATTTTAATTTACAACCTAGGAACAGGACTTCCAGAAAGGCTCTGCTGCCCTAGGAACCAGATTTGGGAATGGAGAAATGATGCCGCCTTGTGGCCGTTTCCCAAAACAGCAGCTTTAAACCCAGTGCTAATGCTCACTAAATATTCACACTCATTACAGGCCTATGAATGACACCTGACCTCAAAAACAATCCTGGCTTCGAAAATTGACCAAAAAACTCAAAAGAGGGCAACCTTTCAAGAAGACAATTTCAAGAGGTTCATTGTACTCTCTGTTTTATTCTGTTATTTTAACAGAACTTTAAAAAGGCGTGGAAAAATGCTGAACACTAGGAATAATTAAAGACATGCAAATCCAAATTACAAAAAACCTATCAGCTCACACCAGTCAGAATGGCCATCAGCAAAAATTCTACAAACAGTAAATGCTGAAGGGTTTGAGGAGAAATGCCTACCCTTGGTTCAACGTGGGACATGGTAAGAGCCAGTAAGGAAAACACAAAGGAGGTGCCTTGGAAAGGTAAATACTGAGCTACCATTCAATCAAGCATACCCACTGCTGGGCCTATCGCCTGGCAGGATGAGAATCAAAACTGAACAGGCTGGGCTTCCCTGGTGGCGCACAGGTTGAGAGTCCGCCTGCCGATGCAGGGGACACGGGTTCGTGCCCCGGTCCGGAAAGATCCCACATGCCGTGGAGAGGCTGGTCCCGTGAGCTATGGCTGCTGGGCCTGTGCATCCGGAGCCTCCGCTCTGCAACGGGAGGGGCCACCGCAGTGAGAGGCCCACGTACCGCAAAAGAAATCAAAACCATAAAAAAAGATACAGGCTGAAAATCCTGCACTCCAGCAATATTTACCAGAGACAACACTTGGAAGCTACGAAAATGTCCATCAACAGAGGAATGCACCAAGAAGAAGTGGTCCATGTACACAATGCAATATGACTCCAATACAAAATATAAATTCAATTTAGAAAACAAACATAAGTAAGGAGACATCAGCATTTGGGGGTTTATCCGGGCACATTCCACTCTAATATATAACCGAGGAACACCACTGCCAGGAAGGTCTGTTTCCCTAGTTACCAGATTGGAAAAAGCAGAAATGCTGCCGCCCTGTGGCCGTTACCTGCAACAGCAGCTCTAAAACCTGCGCTAAGGGTCACTTCATATGCACCAGTACTGGAGGGCTGTAAATGAAACCTGCCCACAAAATGTCTTGAGGGAGGTAATGGCCAAAATATTTCTAAATGTCACACATACTTCACGAAAACAATTTGAAGAGGTAAGCTGTACTCACAGTTTGAAGAAAAAAAGGACATGCCAGAAAGCTCAATTTCAAGGGTTTATGAGACACATGCAAATCCAACCACAAAGAGGTATCATCTCACACTAGTCAGAATAAACATCAGCAAAAAAAACTACAAGCAATAAATGCTGAAGGTGTTGTGGAGAAGTGCATACCCTCAACTTTAAGAGGGACGTAACCTGGTAAGAGCCACGAATGAGAACAGAATGGAGGTGCCTTTGTAAAGTAAACATTTTGCTACCGTATGATCCAGCAGGCCCACTCCTGGGCCTATAACCTAAGAAGACAGAATTGGAAAGACACAGGCAGGCAAATGTGCGTTCCCGCAGTATTACAATAGCCAAGACATGGAAGCAACCAAAAAGTCCATCAACAGAGGAGTGGACAAAGAAGAACTGGTCCATGTACAGACGGAATATTAGCCAAGGGAAAAAAGGACACAATGCCATGTGCGGCACCGTAGATGAGTCTAGAGGTAGTCACGCGACTTGTACTAAGTCAGAAAGAGAGAGACACATATCGTATGATATCACTTATAGGTGTTACCTAAAAATTGATAGCAGTGAAGATATTTCCACAGAGAAGGGCAATCACAGATTCATTAAACAAACTTATGGTTCACCAATGGAAAGGTGTGAGGATTGGATACATGAGGACATTGGGGTTAGCAGACATATACAAACACAGGTGAACTATATAATCACCAAAGACCTACGGAATACCAAGAGAAGAGTACTGAACATTTTGTCATAACGTACATGGGACAAGGATCCCAGGAAGAATAGACATATGTATATGTGTAAAAGAACCACATCTTGCACACCTACAACATGCCAAACATTGTAATCAAACTTGCTGTGATGAAAAATAAAAATTAAATTAAAAAAACAAACAAGAAATAGTGAGACATAAATTGAAGGGGCTTTCCTGATACATTCCATTCTAAATTACAACCTAAAACACGACTTCCATTGAGGTTCTGTTGCCCTAGTGACCGGATTTGGTAAAGGAGAACTGCTGCCACCTTGTGGCCGTTTCACACAACAGCAGCTTTAATCCCAGCGCTAATGGTCAGTTGATATTCAAAATAATTGCAGGCCTGTAAATGACACCTCCCTGAAAAAAAATCCTGGGGTCGTATATCAATCAAAACATTCAAAAGATGTCCATATTTCAAAACGACAGTTTCAAGAGGCATATTTTATGCACATTTGTTTTCTGTTTCTTTTACTTTCTTTCTTTTTGGTTAACAAAATGGGAATGGAAAAAGGCTGAACATCAGGAATCAATAAAGCCATGCAAATCCAGTGTACAAAAAAGTTCACCTCACAGCCGTCAGAATGGTCATCAGCAAAAAAGTCTACAAAGAATAAATGCTGAAGGGGTTTTAGAGAACTGCGTACCCTTTAGCTGCTGGTGGGATGAAACCTGGTCACAGCCAGTAGTGAGAACAGAATGGAGGTGCGTTTAAGGGTAAATATGGAGCTACCATGGGATCTGGTAGGCCCACTCATGGGCCTTTCACCTGATTAGACCAGAATCAAAAAGACACAGGCTGCCAATCCTGCACTGCAGCAACACGTACCATAGCCAAGACCTGGAAGAAACCGAAATGTCCATCAACAGAAAAATGCACCAAGAAGAAGTCGTCCATGTACACAATGGAATATTAGCCATGAAAAAGCTTGGAACAGTGCCGTTGGCACCATCATAGAAGGATCTAGAGATAATCACCCAACTTGAAGTAAGAAAGAAACCAAAAGACAGACATCTTATGACATCACTTATAGGTGTTACCTAAACATTGATACCCATGAACTAATTTCCAAGAGACGGACACGCATAGATTCAGAAAACCAATTCATGTTTAACCAAATGGAAAGGTGTAAGGAACGTATGAATCAGGACATGGGGGTTAACAGATATGCACTAATACATATGAAATATATAATCACAAAGTGCCTATGGAACACGAAGAGAGGTCTACTCAACACTCTATAATAACATACACGGGAAAGGAACCTAAGAGGAATAGACAGATACATTGATAGGATGAACCAGAAACTGTACACCTAGGAGAATCTACATTTTTATCAAATTTGCTCTGATAATTAATAAAAATTAAATTTAATAAACAAACAACAATTTAGGAGATATAAGCTCTTGGGGGTTTGCGCTGGCACATTCCACTCTAATTTGCAGCTTACTAACACGATTTCCAGGAAAGCTCTGTTGCCCAAAAACCCAGAGTTGGAAATGTAGAAATGCTGCCGCCTTGTGGCCGTTTCCCGCAAGAGCGGCATTAAACCCACAGCTAATGGTCACTTAACATTCACAAGGACTCAGGGCTGTAAAGGACACCTGCCCTACATAATTGTGTGGAGGTAGCGAATGGCCAAAAAAATTCCAAACTGGCACATTTTTCAAGGAGATAGTATGGAGGGGTAAGTTTTACTCACTCATTTTCAAAAAAGAGGAAAATGGATAAAAGCTCAACATCAGGAATTATTAGACTCATGCAAATCTAACCTCCAAAAAGGTTTCAACTCACACATGCCAACTACCAACAGCTAAACGTCTACAAACAATAAATGCTGAAGGGGTTTTAGAGAACTGTGTACCCTCTAGCTGCTGGTGAGATGTAAAGTGGTAACAGCCAATAATGAGAACAGAAAGGAGCCGCGTTTCAAAGTAAAAATTGAGCCACCATTCCATTCAGCAGGCCCACCGCTGAGACTCTCACCTGAGAAGTCCAGAGTCGAGAAGGCACAGGCTTCAACAGCTGCACTGCAGGAATTTTCACGATAGCCAAGACACGGAAGCAACCAAAATGTACATCACCAGATGAGTGGAAAAAGAAGAAGTGGTCCATGTACACAATGGAATATTAGCCATGGAAAACAATGAAACACTGCTCTTTGAGGCACCATAGATGAGCCTAGAGATAATCACAGAACATGAGGTAAGCCGGAAAGCAAAAGACATATCCTATGATATCACTTATAGGCGTTATCTAACAACTGACACAAATGAACATATTTCCACAGAGAAAGACACTCACAGGCTTAGAAAACAAACTATGCTTACCTAAAAGGGCACGTGGGGGGAATGGAAAAATTAACATTAGGGTTACCATACATGTACAAATACCTATTAAATACATATAACAGTAAGACCGACCATATAGCAAGGGATGTCTATGGAACACTCTGCAATAATTTACATGGGAAGTGGCTCTGTACATGAATATATATATATATATATATATATATATATATATATATGTTATGCACAAATGAACCAGGTTGTGTACACTGAGGACAAACAGTATTCTAATCATTACCCTGATTAAAAAAACGAAAACAAGAAGTAATGTGACATAAACTTATTGGGGTTTCTCCTGGCACATTCCATTTTAATTTACAACCTAGGAACAGGACTTCCAGAAAGGCTCTGGTGCCCTAGGAACCAGATTTGGGAATGGAGAAATGATGCCGCCTTGTGGCCGTTTCCCAAAACAGCAGCTTTAAACCCAGTGCTAATGCTCACTAAATATTCACACTCATTACAGGCCTATGAATGACACCTGACCTCAAAAACAATCCTGGGTTCGAAAATTGACCAAAAAACTCAAAAGAGGGCAACCTTTCAAGAAGACAATTTCAAGAGGTTCATTGTACTCTCTGTTTTTTTCTGTTATTTTAACAGAACTTTAAAAAGGCGTGGAAAAATGCTGAACACTAGGAATAATTAAAGACATGCAAATCCAAATTACAAAAAACCTATCAGCTCACACCAGTCAGAATGGCCATCAGCAAAAATTCTACAAACAGTAAATGCTGAAGGGTTTGAGGAGAAATGCCTACCCTTGGTTCAACGTGGGACATGGTAAGAGCCAGTAAGGAAAACACAAAGGAGGTGCCTTCGAAAGGTAAATACTGAGCTACCATTCAATCAAGCATACCCACTGCTGGGCCTATCGCCTGGCAGGATGAGAATCAAAACTGAACAGGCTGGGCTTCCCTGGTGGCGCACAGGTTGAGAGTCCGCCTGCCGATGCAGGGGACACGGGTTCGTGCCCCGGTCCGGAAAGATCCCACATGCCGTGGAGAGGCTGGTCCCGTGAGCTATGGCTGCTGGGCCTGTGCATCCGGAGCCTCTGCTCTGCAACGGGAGGGGCCACCGCAGTGAGAGGCCCACGTACCGCAAAAGAAATCAAAACCATAAAAAAAGATACAGGCTGAAAATCCTGCACTCCAGCAATATTTACCAGAGACAACACTTGGAAGCTACGAAAATGTCCATCAACAGAGGAATGCACCAAGAAGAAGTGGTCCATGTACACAATGCAATATGACTCCAATACAAAATATAAATTCAATTTAGAAAACAAACATAAGTAAGGAGACATCAGCATTTGGGGGTTTATCCGGGCACATTCCACTCTAATATATAACCGAGGAACACCACTGCCAGGAAGGTCTGTTTCCCTAGTTACCAGATTGGAAAAAGCAGAAATGCTGCCGCCCTCTGGCCGTTACCTGCAAAAGCAGCTCTAAAACCTGTGCTAAGGGTCACTTCATATGCACCAGTACTGGAGGGCTGTAAATGAAACCTGCCCACAAAATGTCTTGAGGGAGGTAATGGCCAAAATATTTCTAAATGTCACACATACTTCACGAAAACAATTTGAAGAGGTAAGCTGTACTCACAGTTTGAAGAAAAAAAGGACATGCCAGAAAGCTCAATTTCAAGGGTTTATGAGACACATGCAAATCCAACCACAAAGAGGTATCATCTCACACTAGTCAGAATAAACATCAGCAAAAAAAACTACAAGCAATAAATGCTGAAGGTGTTGTGGAGAAGTGCATACCCTCAACTTTAAGAGGGACGTAACCTGGTAAGAGCCACGAATGAGAACAGAATGGAGGTGCCTTTGTAAAGTAAACATTTTGCTACCGTATGATCCAGCAGGCCCACTCCTGGGCCTATAACCTAAGAAGACAGAATTGGAAAGACACAGGCAGGCAAATGTGCGTTCCCGCAGTATTACAATAGCCAAGACATGGAAGCAACCAAAAAGTCCATCAACAGAGGAGTGGACAAAGAAGAACTGGTACATGTACAGACGGAATATTAGCCAAGGGAAAAAAGGACACAATGCCATGTGCGGCACCGTAGATGAGTCTAGAGGTAGTCACGCGACTTGTACTAAGTCAGAAAGAGAGAGACACATATCGTATGATATCACTTATAGGTGTTACCTAAAAATTGATAGCAGTGAAGATATTTCCACAGAGAAGGGCAATCACAGATTCATTAAACAAACTTATGGTTCACCAATGGAAAGGTGTGAGGATTGGATACATGAGGACATTGGGGTTAGCAGACATATACAAACACAGGTGAACTATATAATCACCAAAGACCTACGGAATACCAAGAGAAGAGTACTGAACATTTTGTCATAACGTACATGGGACAAGGATCCCAGGAAGAATAGACATATGTATATGTGTAAAAGAACCACATCTTGCACACCTACAACATGCCAAACATTGTAATCAAACTTGCTGTGATGAAAAATAAAAATTAAATTAAAAAAACAAACAAGAAATAGTGAGACATAAATTGAAGGGGCTTTCCTGATACATTCCATTCTAAATTACAACCTAGAACATGACTTCCATTGAGGTTCTGTTGCCCTAGTGACCGGATTTGGTAAAGGAGAACTGCTGCCACCTTGTGGCCGTTTCACACAACAGCAGCTTTAATCCCAGCGCTAATGGTCAGTTGATATTCAAAATAATTGCAGGCCTGTAAATGACACCTCCCTGAAAAAAAATCCTGGGGTCGTATATCAATCAAAACATTCAAAAGATGTCCATATTTCAAAACGACAGTTTCAAGAGGCATATTTTATGCACATTTGTCTTCTGTTTCTTTTACTTTCTTTCTTTTTTGTTAACAAAATGGGAATGGAAAAAGGCTGAACATCAGGAATCAATAAAGCCATGCAAATCCAGTGTACAAAAAAGTTCACCTCACAGCCGTCAGAATGGTCATCAGCAAAAAAGTCTACAAAGAATAAATGCTGAAGGGGTTTTAGAGAACTGCGTACCCTTTAACTGCTGGTGGGATGAAACCTGGTCACAGCCAGTAGTGAGAACAGAATGGAGGTGCGTTTAAGGGTAAATATGGAGCTACCATGGGATCTGGTAGGCCCACTCATGGGCCTTTCACCTGATTAGACCAGAATCAAAAAGACACAGGCTGCCAATCCTGCACTGCAGCAACACGTACCATAGCCAAGACCTGGAAGAAACCGAAATGTCCATCAACAGAAAAATGCACCAAGAAGAAGTCGTCCATGTACACAATGGAATATTAGCCATGAAAAAGCTTGGAACAGTGCCGTTGGCACCATCATAGAAGGATCTAGAGATAATCACCCAACTTGAAGTAAGAAAGAAACCAAAAGACAGACATCTTATGACATCACTTATAGGTGTTACCTAAACATTGATACCCATGAACTAATTTCCAAGAGACGGACACGCATAGATTCAGAAAACCAATTCATGTTTAACCAAATGGAAAGGTGTAAGGAACGTATGAATAAGGACATGGGGGTTAACAGATATGCACTAATACATATGAAATATATAATCACAAAGTGCCTATGGAACACGAAGAGAGGTCTACTCAACACTCTATAATAACATACACGGGAAAGGAACCTAAGAGGAATAGACAGATACATTGATAGGATGAACCAGAAACTGTACACCTAGGAGAATCTACATTTTTATCAAATTTGCTCTGATAATTAATAAAAATTAAATTTAATAAACAAACAACAATTTAGGAGATATAATCTCTTGGGGGTTTGCGCTGGCACATTCCACTCTAATTTGCAGCTTACTAACACGATTTCCAGGAAAGCTCTGTTGCCCAAAAACCCAGAGTTGGAAATGTAGAAATGCTGCCGCCTTGTGGCCGTTTCCCGCAAGAGCGGCATTAAACCCACAGCTAATGGTCACTTAACATTCACAAGGACTCAGGGCTGTAAAGGACACCTGCCCTACATAATTGTGCGGAGGTAGCGAATGGCCAAAAAAATTCCAAACTGGCACATTTTTCAAGGAGATAGTATGGAGGGGTAAGTTTTACTCACTCATTTTCAAAAAAGAGGAAAATGGATAAAAGCTCAACATCAGGAATTATTAGACTCATGCAAATCTAACCTCCAAAAAGGTTTCAACTCACACATGCCAACTACCAACAGCTAAAAGTCTACAAACAATAAATGCTGAAGGGGTTTTAGACAACTGTGTACCCTCTAGCTGCTGGTGAGATGTAAAGTGGTAACAGCCAATAATGAGAACAGAAAGGAGGCGCGTTTCAAAGTAAAAATTGAGCCACCATTCCATTCAGCAGGCCCACTGCTGAGACTCTCACCTGAGAAGTCCAGAGTCGAGAAGGCACAGGCTTCAACAGCTGCACTGCAGGAATTTTCACGAAAGCCAAGACACGGAAGCAACCAAAATGTACATCACCAGATGAGTGGAAAAAGAAGAAGTGGTCCATGTACACAATGGAATATTAGCCATGGAAAACAATGAAACACTGCTCTTTGAGGCACCATAGATGAGCCTAGAGATAATCACAGAACATGAGGTAAGCCGGAAAGCAAAAGACATATCCTATGATATCACTTATAGGCGTTATCTAACAACTGACACAAATGAACATATTTCCACAGAGAAAGACACTCACAGGCTTAGAAAACAAACTATGCTTACCTAAAAGGGCACGTGGGGGGAATGGAAAAATTAACATTAGGGTTACCATACATGTACAAATACCTATTAAATACATATAACAGTAAGACCGACCATATAGCAAGGGATGTCTATGGAACACTCTGCAATAATTTACATGGGAAGTGGCTCTGTACATGAATATATATATATATATATATATATATATGTTATGCACAAATGAACCAGGTTGTGTACACTGAGGACAAACAGTATTCTAATCATTACCCTGATTAAAAAAACGAAAACAAGAAGTAATGTGACATAAACTTATTGGGGTTTCTCCTGGCACATTCCATTTTAATTTACAACCTAGGAACAGGACTTCCAGAAAGGCTCTGGTGCCCTAGGAACCAGATTTGGGAATGGAGAAATGATGCCGCCTTGTGGCCGTTTCCCAAAACAGCAGCTTTAAACCCAGTGCTAATGCTCACTAAATATTCACACTCATTACAGGCCTATGAATGACACCTGACCTCAAAAACAATCCTGGGTTCGAAAATTGACCAAAAAACTCAAAAGAGGGCAACCTTTCAAGAAGACAATTTCAAGAGGTTCATTGTACTCTCTGTTTTTTTCTGTTATTTTAACAGAACTTTAAAAAGGCGTGGAAAAATGCTGAACACTAGGAATAATTAAAGACATGCAAATCCAAATTACAAAAAACCTATCAGCTCACACCAGTCAGAATGGCCATCAGCAAAAATTCTACAAACAGTAAATGCTGAAGGGTTTGAGGAGAAATGCCTACCCTTGGTTCAACGTGGGACATGGTAAGAGCCAGTAAGGAAAACACAAAGGAGGTGCCTTCGAAAGGTAAATACTGAGCTACCATTCAATCAAGCATACCCACTGCTGGGCCTATCGCCTGGCAGGATGAGAATCAAAACTGAACAGGCTGGGCTTCCCTGGTGGCACACAGGTTGAGAGTCCGCCTGCCGATGCAGGGGACACGGGTTCGTGCCCCGGTCCGGAAAGATCCCACATGCCGTGGAGAGGCTGGTCCCGTGAGCTATGGCTGCTGGGCCTGTGCATCCGGAGCCTCTGCTCTGCAACGGGAGGGGCCACCGCAGTGAGAGGCCCACGTACCGCAAAAGAAATCAAAACCATAAAAAAAGATACAGGCTGAAAATCCTGCACTCCAGCAATATTTACCAGAGACAACACTTGGAAGCTACGAAAATGTCCATCAACAGAGGAATGCACCAAGAAGAAGTGGTCCATGTACACAATGCAATATGACTCCAATACAAAATATAAATTCAATTTAGAAAACAAACATAAGTAAGGAGACATCAGCATTTGGGGGTTTATCCGGGCACATTCCACTCTAATATATAACCGAGGAACACCACTGCCAGGAAGGTCTGTTTCCCTAGTTACCAGATTGGAAAAAGCAGAAATGCTGCCGCCCTCTGGCCGTTACCTGCAAAAGCAGCTCTAAAACCTGTGCTAAGGGTCACTTCATATGCACCAGTACTGGAGGGCTGTAAATGAAACCTGCCCACAAAATGTCTTGAGGGAGGTAATGGCCAAAATATTTCTAAATGTCACACATACTTCACGAAAACAATTTGAAGAGGTAAGCTGTACTCACAGTTTGAAGAAAAAAAGGACATGCCAGAAAGCTCAATTTCAAGGGTTTATGAGACACATGCAAATCCAACCACAAAGAGGTATCATCTCACACTAGTCAGAATAAAC
Organism: Hyperoodon ampullatus; assembly: GCF_949752795.1. Taxonomy (NCBI): domain Eukaryota; kingdom Metazoa; phylum Chordata; class Mammalia; order Artiodactyla; family Ziphiidae; genus Hyperoodon; species Hyperoodon ampullatus. The sequence goes on along the minus strand of NW_027640824.1, from coordinate 167,269 downwards.
ATCAGCAAAAAAACTACAAGCAATAAATGCTGAAGGTGTTGTGGAGAAGTGCATACCCTCAACTTTAAGAGGGACGTAACCTGGTAAGAGCCACGAATGAGAACAGAATGGAGGTGCCTTTGTAAAGTAAACATTTTGCTACCGTATGATCCAGCAGGCCCACTCCTGGGCCTATAACCTAAGAAGACAGAATTGGAAAGACACAGGCAGGCAAATGTGCGTTCCCGCAGTATTACAATAGCCAAGACATGGAAGCAACCAAAAAGTCCATCAACAGAGGAGTGGACAAAGAAGAACTGGTACATGTACAGACGGAATATTAGCCAAGGGAAAAAAGGACACAATGCCATGTGCGGCACCGTAGATGAGTCTAGAGGTAGTCACGCGACTTGTACTAAGTCAGAAAGAGAGAGACACATATCGTATGATATCACTTATAGGTGTTACCTAAAAATTGATAGCAGTGAAGATATTTCCACAGAGAAGGGCAATCACAGATTCATTAAACAAACTTATGGTTCACCAATGGAAAGGTGTGAGGATTGGATACATGAGGACATTGGGGTTAGCAGACATATACAAACACAGGTGAACTATATAATCACCAAAGACCTACGGAATACCAAGAGAAGAGTACTGAACATTTTGTCATAACGTACATGGGACAAGGATCCCAGGAAGAATAGACATATGTATATGTGTAAAAGAACCACATCTTGCACACCTACAACATGCCAAACATTGTAATCAAACTTGCTGTGATGAAAAATAAAAATTAAATTAAAAAAACAAACAAGAAATAGTGAGACATAAATTGAAGGGGCTTTCCTGATACATTCCATTCTAAATTACAACCTAGAACACGACTTCCATTGAGGTTCTGTTGCCCTAGTGACCGGATTTGGTAAAGGAGAACTGCTGCCACCTTGTGGCCGTTTCACACAACAGCAGCTTTAATCCCAGCGCTAATGGTCAGTTGATATTCAAAATAATTGCAGGCCTGTAAATGACACCTCCCTGAAAAAAAATCCTGGGGTCGTATATCAATCAAAACATTCAAAAGATGTCCATATTTCAAAACGACAGTTTCAAGAGGCATATTTTATGCACATTTGTCTTCTGTTTCTTTTACTTTCTTTCTTTTTTGTTAACAAAATGGGAATGGAAAAAGGCTGAACATCAGGAATCAATAAAGCCATGCAAATCCAGTGTACAAAAAAGTTCACCTCACAGCCGTCAGAATGGTCATCAGCAAAAAAGTCTACAAAGAATAAATGCTGAAGGGGTTTTAGAGAACTGCGTACCCTTTAACTGCTGGTGGGATGAAACCTGGTCACAGCCAGTAGTGAGAACAGAATGGAGGTGCGTTTAAGGGTAAATATGGAGCTACCATGGGATCTGGTAGGCCCACTCATGGGCCTTTCACCTGATTAGACCAGAATCAAAAAGACACAGGCTGCCAATCCTGCACTGCAGCAACACGTACCATAGCCAAGACCTGGAAGAAACCGAAATGTCCATCAACAGAAAAATGCACCAAGAAGAAGTCGTCCATGTACACAATGGAATATTAGCCATGAAAAAGCTTGGAACAGTGCCGTTGGCACCATCATAGAAGGATCTAGAGATAATCACCCAACTTGAAGTAAGAAAGAAACAAAAAGACAGACATCTTATGACATCACTTATAGGTGTTACCTAAACATTGATACCCATGAACTAATTTCCAAGAGACGGACACGCATAGATTCAGAAAACCAATTCATGTTTAACCAAATGGAAAGGTGTAAGGAACGTATGAATAAGGACATGGGGGTTAACAGATATGCACTAATACATATGAAATATATAATCACAAAGTGCCTATGGAACACGAAGAGAGGTCTACTCAACACTCTATAATAACATACACGGGAAAGGAACCTAAGAGGAATAGACAGATACATTGATAGGATGAACCAGAAACTGTACACCTAGGAGAATCTACATTTTTATCAAATTTGCTCTGATAATTAATAAAAATTAAATTTAATAAACAAACAACAATTTAGGAGATATAATCTCTTGGGGGTTTGCGCTGGCACATTCCACTCTAATTTGCAGCTTACTAACACGATTTCCAGGAAAGCTCTGTTGCCCAAAAACCCAGAGTTGGAAATGTAGAAATGCTGCCGCCTTGTGGCCGTTTCCCGCAAGAGCGGCATTAAACCCACAGCTAATGGTCACTTAACATTCACAAGGACTCAGGGCTGTAAAGGACACCTGCCCTACATAATTGTGCGGAGGTAGCGAATGGCCAAAAAAATTCCAAACTGGCACATTTTTCAAGGAGATAGTATGGAGGGGTAAGTTTTACTCACTCATTTTCAAAAAAGAGGAAAATGGATAAAAGCTCAACATCAGGAATTATTAGACTCATGCAAATCTAACCTCCAAAAAGGTTTCAACTCACACATGCCAACTACCAACAGCTAAAAGTCTACAAACAATAAATGCTGAAGGGGTTTTAGACAACTGTGTACCATCTAGCTGCTGGTGAGATGTAAAGTGGTAACAGCCAATAATGAGAACAGAAAGGAGGCGCGTTTCAAAGTAAAAATTGAGCCACCATTCCATTCAGCAGGCCCACTGCTGAGACTCTCACCTGAGAAGTCCAGAGTCGAGAAGGCACAGGCTTCAACAGCTGCACTGCAGGAATTTTCACGAAAGCCAAGACACGGAAGCAACCAAAATGTACATCACCAGATGAGTGGAAAAAGAAGAAGTGGTCCATGTACACAATGGAATATTAGCCATGGAAAACAATGAAACACTGCTCTTTGAGGCACCATAGATGAGCCTAGAGATAATCACAGAACATGAGGTAAGCCGGAAAGCAAAAGACATATCCTATGATATCACTTATAGGCGTTATCTAACAACTGACACAAATGAACATATTTCCACAGAGAAAGACACTCACAGGCTTAGAAAACAAACTATGCTTACCTAAAAGGGCACGTGGGGGGAATGGAAAAATTAACATTAGGGTTACCATACGTGTACAAATACCTATTAAATACATATAACAGTAAGACCGACCATATAGCAAGGGATGTCTATGGAACACTCTGCAATAATTTACATGGGAAGTGGCTCTGTACATGAATATATATATATATATATATATATATATATGTTATGCACAAATGAACCAGGTTGTGTACACTGAGGACAAACAGTATTCTAATCATTACCCTGATTAAAAAAACGAAAACAAGAAGTAATGTGACATAAACTTATTGGGGTTTCTCCTGGCACATTCCATTTTAATTTACAACCTAGGAACAGGACTTCCAGAAAGGCTCTGGTGCCCTAGGAACCAGATTTGGGAATGCAGAAATGATGCCGCCTTGTGGCCGTTTCCCAAAACAGCAGCTTTAAACCCAGTGCTAATGCTCACTAAATATTCACACTCATTACAGGCCTATGAATGACACCTGACCTCAAAAACAATCCTGGGTTCGAAAATTGACCAAAAAACTCAAAAGAGGGCAACCTTTCAAGAAGACAATTTCAAGAGGTTCATTGTACTCTCTGTTTTTTTCTGTTATTTTAACAGAACTTTAAAAAGGCGTGGAAAAATGCTGAACACTAGGAATAATTAAAGACATGCAAATCCAAATTACAAAAAACCTATCAGCTCACACCAGTCAGAATGGCCATCAGCAAAAATTCTACAAACAGTAAATGCTGAAGGGTTTGAGGAGAAATGCCTACCCTTGGTTCAACGTGGGACATGGTAAGAGCCAGTAAGGAAAACACAAAGGAGGTGCCTTGGAAAGGTAAATACCGAGCTACCATTCAATCAAGCATACCCACTGCTGGGCCTATCGCCTGGCAGGATGAGAATCAAAACTGAACAGGCTGGGCTTCCCAGGTGGCGCACAGGTTGAGAGTCCGCCTGCCGATGCAGGGGACACGGGTTCGTGCCCCGGTCCGGAAAGGTCCCACATGCCGTGGAGAGGCTGGTCCCGTGAGCTATGGCTGCTGGGCCTGTGCATCCGGAGCCTCTGCTCTGCAACGGGAGGGGCCACCGCAGTGAGCGGCCCACGTACCGCAAAAGAAATCAAAACCATAGAAAAAGATACAGGCTGAAAATCCTGCACTCCAGCAATATTTACCAGAGACAACACTTGGAAGCTACGAAAATGTCCATCAACAGAGGAATGCACCAAGAAGAAGTGGTCCATGTACACAATGCAATATGACTCCAATACAAAATATAAATTCAATTTAGAAAACAAACATAAGTAAGGAGACATCAGCATTTGGGGGTTTATCCGGGCACATTCCACTCTAATATATAACCGAGGAACACCACTGCCAGGAAGGTCTGTTTCCCTAGTTACCAGATTGGGAAAAGCAGAAATGCTGCCGCCCTCTGGCCGTTACCTGCAACAGCAGCTCTAAAACCTGCGCTAAGGGTCACTTCATATGCACCAGTACTGGAGGGCTGTAAATGAAACCTGCCCACAAAATGTCTTGAGGGAGGTAATGGCCAAAATATTTCTAAATGTCACACATACTTCACGAAAACAATTTGAAGAGGTAAGCTGTACTCACAGTTTGAAGAAAAAAAGGACATGCCAGAAAGCTCAATTTCAAGGGTTTATGAGACACATGCAAATCCAACCACAAAGAGGTATCATCTCACACTAGTCAGAATAAACATCAGCAAAAAAAACTACAAGCAATAAATGCTGAAGGTGTTGTGGAGAAGTGCATACCCTCAACTTTAAGAGGGACGTAACCTGGTAAGAGCCACGAATGAGAACAGAATGGAGGTGCCTTTGTAAAGTAAACATTTTGCTACCGTATGATCCAGCAGGCCCACTCCTGGGCCTATAACCTAAGAAGACAGAATTGGAAAGACACAGGCAGGCAAATGTGCGTTCCCGCAGTATTACAATAGCCAAGACATGGAAGCAACCAAAAAGTCCATCAACAGAGGAGTGGACAAAGAAGAACTGGTACATGTACAGACGGAATATTAGCCAAGGGAAAAAAGGACACAATGCCATGTGCGGCACCGTAGATGAGTCTAGAGGTAGTCACGCGACTTGTACTAAGTCAGAAAGAGAGAGACACATATCGTATGATATCACTTATAGGTGTTACCTAAAAATTGATAGCAGTGAAGATATTTCCACAGAGAAGGGCAATCACAGATTCATTAAACAAACTTATGGTTCACCAATGGAAAGGTGTGAGGATTGGATACATGAGGACATTGGGGTTAGCAGACATATACAAACACAGGTGAACTATATAATCACCAAAGACCTACGGAATACCAAGAGAAGAGTACTGAACATTTTGTCATAACGTACATGGGACAAGGATCCCAGGAAGAATAGACATATGTATATGTGTAAAAGAACCACATCTTGCACACCTACAACATGCCAAACATTGTAATCAAACTTGCTGTGATGAAAAATAAAAATTAAATTAAAAAAACAAACAAGAAATAGTGAGACATAAATTGAAGGGGCTTTCCTGATACATTCCATTCTAAATTACAACCTAGAACACGACTTCCATTGAGGTTCTGTTGCCCTAGTGACCGGATTTGGTAAAGGAGAACTGCTGCCACCTTGTGGCCGTTTCACACAACAGCAGCTTTAATCCCAGCGCTAATGGTCAGTTGATATTCAAAATAATTGCAGGCCTGTAAATGACACCTCCCTGAAAAAAAATCCTGGGGTCGTATATCAATCAAAACATTCAAAAGATGTCCATATTTCAAAACGACAGTTTCAAGAGGCATATTTTATGCACATTTGTCTTCTGTTTCTTTTACTTTCTTTCTTTTTGGTTAACAAAATGGGAATGGAAAAAGGCTGAACATCAGGAATCAATAAAGCCATGCAAATCCAGTGTACAAAAAAGTTCACCTCACAGCCGTCAGAATGGTCATCAGCAAAAAAGTCTACAAAGAATAAATGCTGAAGGGGTTTTAGAGAACTGCGTACCCTTTAGCTGCTGGTGGGATGAAACCTGGTCACAGCCAGTAGTGAGAACAGAATGGAGGTGCGTTTAAGGGTAAATATGGAGCTACCATGGGATCTGGTAGGCCCACTCATGGGCCTTTCACCTGATTAGACCAGAATCAAAAAGACACAGGCTGCCAATCCTGCACTGCAGCAACACGTACCATAGCCAAGACCTGGAAGAAACCGAAATGTCCATCAACAGAAAAATGCACCAAGAAGAAGTCGTCCATGTACACGATGGAATATTAGCCATGAAAAAGCTTGGAACAGTGCCGTTGGCACCATCATAGAAGGATCTAGAGATAATCACCCAACTTGAAGTAAGAAAGAAACCAAAAGACAGACATCTTATGACATCACTTATAGGTGTTACCTAAACATTGATACCCATGAACTAATTTCCAAGAGACGGACACGCATAGATTCAGAAAACCAATTCATGTTTAACCAAATGGAAAGGAATAAGGAACGTATGAATTACGACATGGGGGTTAACAGATATGCACTAATACATATGAAATATATAATCACAAAGTGCCTATGGAACACGAAGAGAGGTCTACTCAACACTCTATAATAACATACACGGGAAAGGAACCAAAGAGGAATAGACAGATACATTGATAGGATGAACCAGAAACTGTACACCTAGGAGAATCTACATTTTTATCAAATTTGCTCTGATAATTAATAAAAATTAAATTTAATAAACAAACAACAATTTAGGAGATATAAGCTCTTGGGGGTTTGCGCTGGCACATTCCACTCTAATTTGCAGCTTACTAACACGATTTCCAGGAAAGCTCTGTTGCCCAAAAACCCAGAGTTGGAAATGTAGAAATGCTGCCGCCTTGTGGCCGTTTCCCGCAAGAGCGGCATTAAACCCACAGCTAATGGTCACTTAACATTCACAAGGACTCAGGGCTGTAAAGGACACCTGCCCTACATAATTGTGCGGAGGTAGCGAATGGCCAAAAAAATTCCAAACTGGCACATTTTTCAAGGAGATAGTATGGAGGGGTAAGTTTTACTCACTCATTTTCAAAAAAGAGGAAAATGGATAAAAGCTCAACATCAGGAATTATTAGACTCATGCAAATCTAACCTCCAAAAAGGTTTCAACTCACACATGCCAACTACCAACAGCTAAAAGTCTACAAACAATAAATGCTGAAGGGGTTTTAGAGAACTGTGTACCCTCTAGCTGCTGGTGAGATGTAAAGTGGTAACAGCCAATAATGAGAACAGAAAGGAGGCGCGTTTCAAAGTAAAAATTGAGCCACCATTCCATTCAGCAGGCCCACCGCTGAGACTCTCACCTGAGAAGTCCAGAGTCGAGAAGGCACAGGCTTCAACAGCTGCACTGCAGGAATTTTCACGATAGCCAAGACACGGAAGCAACCAAAATGTACATCACCAGATGAGTGGAAAAAGAAGAAGTGGTCCATGTACACAATGGAATATTAGCCATGGAAAACAATGAAACACTGCTCTTTGAGGCACCATAGATGAGCCTAGAGATAATCACAGAACATGAGGTAAGCCGGAAAGCAAAAGACATATCCTATGATATCACTTATAGGCGTTATCTAACAACTGACACAAATGAACATATTTCCACAGAGAAAGACACTCACAGGCTTAGAAAACAAACTATGCTTACCTAAAAGGGCACGTGGGGGGAATGGAAAAATTAACATTAGGGTTACCATACGTGTACAAATACCTATTAAATACATATAACAGTAAGACCGACCATATAGCAAGGGATGTCTATGGAACACTCTGCAATAATTTACATGGGAAGTGGCTCTGTACATGAATATATATATATATATATATATATATATATATATATATATATTATGCACAAATGAACCAGGTTGTGTACACTGAGGACAAACAGTATTCTAATCATTACCCCGATTAAAAAAACGAAAACAAGAAGTAATGTGACATAAACTTATTGGGGTTTCTCCTGGCACATTCCATTTTAATTTACAACCTAGGAACAGGACTTCCAGAAAGGCTCTGCTGCCCTAGGAACCAGATTTGGGAATGGAGAAATGATGCCGCCTTGTGGCCATTTCCCAAAACAGCAGCTTTAAACCCAGTGCTAATGCTCACTAAATATTCACACTCATTACAGGCCTATGAATGACACCTGACCTCAAAAACAATCCTGGGTTCGAAAATTGACCAAAAAACTCAAAAGAGGGCAACCTTTCAAGAAGACAATTTCAAGAGGTTCATTGTACTCTCTGTTTTTTTCTGTTATTTTAACAGAACTTTAAAAAGGCGTGGAAAAATGCTGAACACTAGGAATAATTAAAGACATGCAAATCCAAATGACAAAAAACCTATCAGCTCACACCAGTCAGAATGGCCATCAGCAAAAATTCTACAAACAGTAAATGCTGAAGGGTTTGAGGAGAAATGCCTACCCTTGGTTCAACATGGGACATGGTAAGAGCCAGTAAGGAAAACACAAAGGAGGTGCCTTGGAAAGGTAAATACCGAGCTACCATTCAATCAAGCATACCCACTGCTGGGCCTATCGCCTGGCAGGATGAGAATCAAAACTGAACAGGCTGGGCTTCCCTGGTGGCGCACAGGTTGAGAGTCCGCCTGCCGATGCAGGGGACACGGGTTCGTGCCCCGGTCCGGAAAGATCCCACATGCCGTGGAGAGGCTGGTCCCGTGAGCTATGGCTGCTGGGCCTGTGCATCCGGAGCCTCTGCTCTGCAACGGGAGGGGCCACCGCAGTGAGAGGCCCACGTACCGCAAAAGAAATCAAAACCATAAAAAAAGATACAGGCTGAAAATCCTGCACTCCAGCAATATTTACCAGAGACAACACTTGGAAGCTACGAAAATGTCCATCAACAGAGGAATGCACCAAGAAGAAGTGGTCCATGTACACAATGCAATATGACTCCAATACAAAATATAAATTCAATTTAGAAAACAAACATAAGTAAGGAGACATCAGCATTTGGGGGTTTATCCGGGCACATTCCACTCTAATATATAACCGAGGAACACCACTGCCAGGAAGGTCTGTTTCCCTAGTTACCAGATTGGGAAAAGCAGAAATGCTGCCGCCCTCTGGCCGTTACCTGCAACAGCAGCTCTAAAACCTGCGCTAAGGGTCACTTCATATGCACCAGTACTGGAGGGCTGTAAATGAAACCTGCCCACAAAATGTCTTGAGGGAGGTAATGGCCAAAATATTTCTAAATGTCACACATACTTCACGAAAACAATTTGAAGAGGTAAGCTGTACTCACAGTTTGAAGAAAAAAAGGACATGCCAGAAAGCTCAATTTCAAGGGTTTATGAGACACATGCAAATCCAACCACAAAGAGGTATCATCTCACACTAGTCAGAATAAACATCAGCAAAAAAAACTACAAGCAATAAATGCTGAAGGTGTTGTGGAGAAGTGCATACCCTCAACTTTAAGAGGGACGTAACCTGGTAAGAGCCACGAATGAGAACAGAATGGAGGTGCCTTTGTAAAGTAAACATTTTGCTACCGTATGATCCAGCAGGCCCACTCCTGGGCCTATAACCTAAGAAGACAGAATTGGAAAGACACAGGCAGGCAAATGTGCGTTCCCGCAGTATTACAATAGCCAAGACATGGAAGCAACCAAAAAGTCCATCAACAGAGGAGTGGACAAAGAAGAACTGGTACATGTACAGACGGAATATTAGCCAAGGGAAAAAAGGACACAATGCCATGTGCGGCACCGTAGATGAGTCTAGAGGTAGTCACGCGACTTGTACTAAGTCAGAAAGAGAGAGACACATATCGTATGATATCACTTATAGGTGTTACCTAAAAATTGATAGCAGTGAAGATATTTCCACAGAGAAGGGCAATCACAGATTCATTAAACAAACTTATGGTTCACCAATGGAAAGGTGTGAGGATTGGATACATGAGGACATTGGGGTTAGCAGACATATACAAACACAGGTGAACTATATAATCACCAAAGACCTACGGAATACCAAGAGAAGAGTACTGAACATTTTGTCATAACGTACATGGGACAAGGATCCCAGGAAGAATAGACATATGTATATGTGTAAAAGAACCACATCTTGCACACCTACAACATGCCAAACATTGTAATCAAACTTGCTGTGATGAAAAATAAAAATTAAATTAAAAAAACAAACAAGAAATAGTGAGACATAAATTGAAGGGGCTTTCCTGATACATTCCATTCTAAATTACAACCTAGAACACGACTTCCATTGAGGTTCTGTTGCCCTAGTGACCGGATTTGGTAAAGGAGAACTGCTGCCACCTTGTGGCCGTTTCACACAACAGCAGCTTTAATCCCAGCGCTAATGGTCAGTTGATATTCAAAATAATTGCAGGCCTGTAAATGACACCTCCCTGAAAAAAAATCCTGGGGTCGTATATCAATCAAAACATTCAAAAGATGTCCATATTTCAAAACGACAGTTTCAAGAGGCATATTTTATGCACATTTGTCTTCTGTTTCTTTTACTTTCTTTCTTTTTGGTTAACAAAATGGGAATGGAAAAAGGCTGAACATCAGGAATCAATAAAGCCATGCAAATCCAGTGTACAAAAAAGTTCACCTCACAGCCGTCAGAATGGTCATCAGCAAAAAAGTCTACAAAGAATAAATGCTGAAGGGGTTTTAGAGAACTGCGTACCCTTTAGCTGCTGGTGGGATGAAACCTGGTCACAGCCAGTAGTGAGAACAGAATGGAGGTGCGTTTAAGGGTAAATATGGAGCTACCATGGGATCTGGTAGGCCCACTCATGGGCCTTTCACCTGATTAGACCAGAATCAAAAAGACACAGGCTGCCAATCCTGCACTGCAGCAACACGTACCATAGCCAAGACCTGGAAGAAACCGAAATGTCCATCAACAGAAAAATGCACCAAGAAGAAGTCGTCCATGTACACGATGGAATATTAGCCATGAAAAAGCTTGGAACAGTGCCGTTGGCACCATCATAGAAGGATCTAGAGATAATCACCCAACTTGAAGTAAGAAAGAAACCAAAAGACAGACATCTTATGACATCACTTATAGGTGTTACCTAAACATTGATACCCATGAACTAATTTCCAAGAGACGGACACGCATAGATTCAGAAAACCAATTCATGTTTAACCAAATGGAAAGGAATAAGGAACGTATGAATTACGACATGGGGGTTAACAGATATGCACTAATACATATGAAATATATAATCACAAAGTGCCTATGGAACACGAAGAGAGGTCTACTCAACACTCTATAATAACATACACGGGAAAGGAACCAAAGAGGAATAGACAGATACATTGATAGGATGAACCAGAAACTGTACACCTAGGAGAATCTACATTTTTATCAAATTTGCTCTGATAATTAATAAAAATTAAATTTAATAAACAAACAACAATTTAGGAGATATAAGCTCTTGGGGGTTTGCGCTGGCACATTCCACTCTAATTTGCAGCTTACTAACACGATTTCCAGGAAAGCTCTGTTGCCCAAAAACCCAGAGTTGGAAATGTAGAAATGCTGCCGCCTTGTGGCCGTTTCCCGCAAGAGCGGCATTAAACCCACAGCTAATGGTCACTTAACATTCACAAGGACTCAGGGCTGTAAAGGACACCTGCCCTACATAATTGTGCGGAGGTAGCGAATGGCCAAAAAAATTCCAAACTGGCACATTTTTCAAGGAGATAGTATGGAGGGGTAAGTTTTACTCACTCATTTTCAAAAAAGAGGAAAATGGATAAAAGCTCAACATCAGGAATTATTAGACTCATGCAAATCTAACCTCCAAAAAGGTTTCAACTCACACATGCCAACTACCAACAGCTAAAAGTCTACAAACAATAAATGCTGAAGGGGTTTTAGACAACTGTGTACCCTCTAGCTGCTGGTGAGATGTAAAGTGGTAACAGCCAATAATGAGAACAGAAAGGAGCCGCGTTTCAAAGTAAAAATTGAGCCACCATTCCATTCAGCAGGCCCACCGCTGAGACTCTCACCTGAGAAGTCCAGAGTCGAGAAGGCACAGGCTTCAACAGCTGCACTGCAGGAATTTTCACGATAGCCAAGACACGGAAGCAACCAAAATGTACATCACCAGATGAGTGGAAAAAGAAGAAGTGGTCCATGTACACAATGGAATATTAGCCATGGAAAACAATGAAACACTGCTCTTTGAGGCACCATAGATGAGCCTAGAGATAATCACAGAACATGAGGTAAGCCGGAAAGCAAAAGACATATCCTATGATATCACTTATAGGCGTTATCTAACAACTGACACAAATGAACATATTTCCACAGAGAAAGACACTCACAGGCTTAGAAAACAAACTATGCTTACCTAAAAGGGCACGTGGGGGGAATGGAAAAATTAACATTAGGGTTACCATACATGTACAAATACCTATTAAATACATATAACAGTAAGACCGACCATATAGCAAGGGATGTCTATGGAACACTCTGCAATAATTTACATGGGAAGTGGCTCTGTACATGAATATATATATATATATATATATATATATATATATATATATATATATGTTATGCACAAATGAACCAGATTGTGTACACTGAGGACAAACAGTATTCTAATCATTACCCCGATTAAAAAAACGAAAACAAGAAGTAATGTGACATAAACTTATTGGGGTTTCTCCTGGCACATTCCATTTTAATTTACAACCTAGGAACAGGACTTCCAGAAAGGCTCTGCTGCCCTAGGAACCAGATTTGGGAATGGAGAAATGATGCCGCCTTGTGGCCGTTTCCCAAAACAGCAGCTTTAAACCCAGTGCTAATGCTCACTAAATATTCACACTCATTACAGGCCTATGAATGACACCTGACCTCAAAAACAATCCTGGGTTCGAAAATTGACCAAAAAACTCAAAAGAGGGCAACCTTTCAAGAAGACAATTTCAAGAGGTTCATTGTACTCTCTGTTTTTTTCTGTTATTTTAACAGAACTTTAAAAAGGCGTGGAAAAATGCTGAACACTAGGAATAATTAAAGACATGCAAATCCAAATGACAAAAAACCTATCAGCTCACACCAGTCAGAATGGCCATCAGCAAAAATTCTACAAACAGTAAATGCTGAAGGGTTTGAGGAGAAATGCCTACCCTTGGTTCAACGTGGGACATGGTAAGAGCCAGTAAGGAAAACACAAAGGAGGTGCCTTGGAAAGGTAAATACCGAGCTACCATTCAATCAAGCATACCCACTGCTGGGCCTATCGCCTGGCAGGATGAGAATCAAAACTGAACAGGCTGGGCTTCCCTGGTGGCGCACAGGTTGAGAGTCCGCCTGCCGATGCAGGGGACACGGGTTCGTGCCCCGGTCCGGAAAGATCCCACATGCCGTGGAGAGGCTGGTCCCGTGAGCTATGGCTGCTGGGCCTGTGCATCCGGAGCCTCTGCTCTGCAACGGGAGGGGCCACCGCAGTGAGAGGCCCACGTACCGCAAAAGAAATCAAAACCATAAAAAAAGATACAGGCTGAAAATCCTGCACTCCAGCAATATTTACCAGAGACAACACTTGGAAGCTACGAAAATGTCCATCAACAGAGGAATGCACCAAGAAGAAGTGGTCCATGTACACAATGCAATATGACTCCAATACAAAATATAAATTCAATTTAGAAAACAAACATAAGTAAGGAGACATCAGCATTTGGGGGTTTATCCGGGCACATTCCACTCTAATATATAACCGAGGAACACCACTGCCAGGAAGGTCTGTTTCCCTAGTTACCAGATTGGGAAAAGCAGAAATGCTGCCGCCCTCTGGCCGTTACCTGCAACAGCAGCTCTAAAACCTGCGCTAAGGGTCACTTCATATGCACCAGTACTGGAGGGCTGTAAATGAAACCTGCCCACAAAATGTCTTGAGGGAGGTAATGGCCAAAATATTTCTAAATGTCACACATACTTCACGAAAACAATTTGAAGAGGTAAGCTGTACTCACAGTTTGAAGAAAAAAAGGACATGCCAGAAAGCTCAATTTCAAGGGTTTATGAGACACATGCAAATCCAACCACAAAGAGGTATCATCTCACACTAGTCAGAATAAACATCAGCAAAAAAAACTACAAGCAATAAATGCTGAAGGTGTTGTGGAGAAGTGCATACCCTCAACTTTAAGAGGGACGTAACCTGGTAAGAGCCACGAATGAGAACAGAATGGAGGTGCCTTTGTAAAGTAAACATTTTGCTACCGTATGATCCAGCAGGCCCACTCCTGGGCCTATAACCTAAGAAGACAGAATTGGAAAGACACAGGCAGGCAAATGTGCGTTCCCGCAGTATTACAATAGCCAAGACATGGAAGCAACCAAAAAGTCCATCAACAGAGGAGTGGACAAAGAAGAACTGGTACATGTACAGACGGAATATTAGCCAAGGGAAAAAAGGACACAATGCCATGTGCGGCACCGTAGATGAGTCTAGAGGTAGTCACGCGACTTGTACTAAGTCAGAAAGAGAGAGACACATATCGTATGATATCACTTATAGGTGTTACCTAAAAATTGATAGCAGTGAAGATATTTCCACAGAGAAGGGCAATCACAGATTCATTAAACAAACTTATGGTTCACCAATGGAAAGGTGTGAGGATTGGATACATGAGGACATTGGGGTTAGCAGACATATACAAACACAGGTGAACTATATAATCACCAAAGACCTACGGAATACCAAGAGAAGAGTACTGAACATTTTGTCATAACGTACATGGGACAAGGATCCCAGGAAGAATAGACATATGTATATGTGTAAAAGAACCACATCTTGCACACCTACAACATGCCAAACATTGTAATCAAACTTGCTGTGATGAAAAATAAAAATTAAATTAAAAAAACAAACAAGAAATAGTGAGACATAAATTGAAGGGGCTTTCCTGATACATTCCATTCTAAATTACAACCTAGAACACGACTTCCATTGAGGTTCTGTTGCCCTAGTGACCGGATTTGGTAAAGGAGAACTGCTGCCACCTTGTGGCCGTTTCACACAACAGCAGCTTTAATCCCAGCGCTAATGGTCAGTTGATATTCAAAATAATTGCAGGCCTGTAAATGACACCTCCCTGAAAAAAAATCCTGGGGTCGTATATCAATCAAAACATTCAAAAGATGTCCATATTTCAAAACGACAGTTTCAAGAGGCATATTTTATGCACATTTGTCTTCTGTTTCTTTTACTTTCTTTCTTTTTGGTTAACAAAATGGGAATGGAAAAAGGCTGAACATCAGGAATCAATAAAGCCATGCAAATCCAGTGTACAAAAAAGTTCACCTCACAGCCGTCAGAATGGTCATCAGCAAAAAAGTCTACAAAGAATAAATGCTGAAGGGGTTTTAGAGAACTGCGTACCCTTTAGCTGCTGGTGGGATGAAACCTGGTCACAGCCAGTAGTGAGAACAGAATGGAGGTGCGTTTAAGGGTAAATATGGAGCTACCATGGGATCTGGTAGGCCCACTCATGGGCCTTTCACCTGATTAGACCAGAATCAAAAAGACACAGGCTGCCAATCCTGCACTGCAGCAACACGTACCATAGCCAAGACCTGGAAGAAACCGAAATGTCCATCAACAGAAAAATGCACCAAGAAGAAGTCGTCCATGTACACAATGGAATATTAGCCATGAAAAAGCTTGGAACAGTGCCGTTGGCACCATCATAGAAGGATCTAGAGATAATCACCCAACTTGAAGTAAGAAAGAAACCGAAAGACAGACATCTTATGACATCACTTATAGGTGTTACCTAAACATTGATACCCATGAACTAATTTCCAAGAGACGGACACGCATAGATTCAGAAAACCAATTCATGTTTAACCAAATGGAAAGGATTAAGGAACGTGTGAATTACGACATGGGGGTTAACAGATATGCACTAATACATATGAAATATATAATCACAAAGTGCCTATGGAACACGAAGAGAGGTCTACTCAACACTCTATAATAACATACACGGGAAAGGAACCAAAGAGGAATAGACAGATACATTGATAGGATGAACCAGAAACTGTACACCTAGGAGAATCTACATTTTTATCAAATTTGCTCTGATAATTAATAAAAATTAAATTTAATAAACAAACAACAATTTAGGAGATATAAGCTCTTGGGGGTTTGCGCTGGCACATTCCACTCTAATTTGCAGCTTACTAACACGATTTCCAGGAAAGCTCTGTTGCCCAAAAACCCAGAGTTGGAAATGTAGAAATGCTGCCGCCTTGTGGCCGTTTCCCGCAAGAGCGGCATTAAACCCACAGCTAATGGTCACTTAACATTCACAAGGACTCAGGGCTGTAAAGGACACCTGCCCTACATAATTGTGCGGAGGTAGCGAATGGCCAAAAAAATTCCAAACTGGCACATTTTTCAAGGAGATAGTATGGAGGGGTAAGTTTTACTCACTCATTTTCAAAAAAGAGGAAAATGGATAAAAGCTCAACATCAGGAATTATTAGACTCATGCAAATCTAACCTCCAAAAAGGTTTCAACTCACACATGCCAACTACCAACAGCTAAAAGTCTACAAACAATAAATGCTGAAGGGGTTTTAGAGAACTGTGTACCCTCTAGCTGCTGGTGAGATGTAAAGTGGTAACAGCCAATAATGAGAACAGAAAGGAGGCACGTTTCAAAGTAAAAATTGAGCCACCATTCCATTCAGCAGGCCCACCGCTGAGACTCTCACCTGAGAAGTCCAGAGTCGAGAAGGCACAGGCTTCAACAGCTGCACTGCAGGAATTTTCACGATAGCCAAGACACGGAAGCAACCAAAATGTACATCACCAGATGAGTGGAAAAAGAAGAAGTGGTCCATGTACACAATGGAATATTAGCCATGGAAAACAATGAAACACTGCTCTTTGAGGCACCATAGATGAGCCTAGAGATAATCACAGAACATGAGGTAAGCCGGAAAGCAAAAGACATATCCTATGATATCACTTATAGGCGTTATCTAACAACTGACACAAATGAACATATTTCCACAGAGAAAGACACTCACAGGCTTAGAAAACAAACTATGCTTACCTAAAAGGGCACGTGGGGGGAATGGAAAAATTAACATTAGGGTTACCATACATGTACAAATACCTATTAAATACATATAACAGTAAGACCGACCATATAGCAAGGGATGTCTATGGAACACTCTGCAATAATTTACATGGGAAGTGGCTCTGTACATGAATATATATATATATATATATATATATATATATATATATATATATATATATATATATATATATATATATATATATGTTATGCACAAATGAACCAGATTGTGTACACTGAGGACAAACAGTATTCTAATCATTACCCTGATTAAAAAAATGAAAACAAGAAGTAATGTGACATAAACTTATTGGGGTTTCTCCTGGCACATTCCATTTTAATTTACAACCTAGGAACAGGACTTCCAGAAAGGCTCTGCTGCCCTAGGAACCAGATTTGGGAATGGAGAAATGATGCCGCCTTGTGGCCGTTTCCCAAAACAGCAGCTTTAAACCCAGTGCTAATGCTCACTAAATATTCACACTCATTACAGGCCTATGAAGGACACCTGACCTCAAAAACAATCCTGGGTTCGAAAATTGACCAAAAAACTCAAAAGAGGGCAACCTTTCAAGAAGACAATTTCAAGAGGTTCATTGTACTCTCTGTTTTTTTCTGTTATTTTAACAGAACTTTAAAAAGGCGTGGAAAAATGCTGAACACTAGGAATAATTAAAGACATGCAAATCCAAATGACAAAAAACCTATCAGCTCACACCAGTCAGAATGGCCATCAGCAAAAATTCTACAAACAGTAAATGCTGAAGGGTTTGAGGAGAAATGCCTACCCTTGGTTCAACGTGGGACATGGTAAGAGCCAGTAAGGAAAACACAAAGGAGGTGCCTTGGAAAGGTAAATACCGAGCTACCATTCAATCAAGCATACCCACTGCTGGGCCTATCGCCTGGCAGGATGAGAATCAAAACTGAACAGGCTGGGCTTCCCTGGTGGCGCACAGGTTGAGAGTCCGCCTGCCGATGCAGGGGACACGGGTTCGTGCCCCGGTCCGGAAAGATCCCACATGCCGTGGAGAGGCTGGTCCCGTGAGCTATGGCTGCTGGGCCTGTGCATCCGGAGCCTCTGCTCTGCAACGGGAGGGGCCACCGCAGTGAGAGGCCCACATACCGCAAAAGAAATCAAAACCATAAAAAAAGATACAGGCTGAAAATCCTGCACTCCAGCAATATTTACCAGAGACAACACTTGGAAGCTACGAAAATGTCCATCAACAGAGGAATGCACCAAGAAGAAGTGGTCCATGTACACAATGCAATATGACTCCAATACAAAATATAAATTCAATTTAGAAAACAAACATAAGTAAGGAGACATCAGCATTTGGGGGTTTATCCGGGCACATTCCACTCTAATATATAACCGAGGAACACCACTGCCAGGAAGGTCTGTTTCCCTAGTTACCAGATTGGGAAAAGCAGAAATGCTGCCGCCCTCTGGCCGTTACCTGCAACAGCAGCTCTAAAACCTGCGCTAAGGGTCACTTCATATGCACCAGTACTGGAGGGCTGTAAATGAAACCTGCCCACAAAATGTCTTGAGGGAGGTAATGGCCAAAATATTTCTAAATGTCACACATACTTCACGAAAACAATTTGAAGAGGTAAGCTGTACTCACAGTTTGAAGAAAAAAAGGACATGCCAGAAAGCTCAATTTCAAGGGTTTATGAGACACATGCAAATCCAACCACAAAGAGGTATCATCTCACACTAGTCAGAATAAACATCAGCAAAAAAAACTACAAGCAATAAATGCTGAAGGTGTTGTGGAGAAGTGCATACCCTCAACTTTAAGAGGGACGTAACCTGGTAAGAGCCACGAATGAGAACAGAATGGAGGTGCCTTTGTAAAGTAAACATTTTGCTACCGTATGATCCAGCAGGCCCACTCCTGGGCCTATAACCTAAGAAGACAGAATTGGAAAGACACAGGCAGGCAAATGTGCGTTCCCGCAGTATTACAATAGCCAAGACATGGAAGCAACCAAAAAGTCCATCAACAGAGGAGTGGACAAAGAAGAACTGGTACATGTACAGACGGAATATTAGCCAAGGGAAAAAAGGACACAATGCCATGTGCGGCACCGTAGATGAGTCTAGAGGTAGTCACGCGACTTGTACTAAGTCAGAAAGAGAGAGACACATATCGTATGATATCACTTATAGGTGTTACCTAAAAATTGATAGCAGTGAAGATATTTCCACAGAGAAGGGCAATCACAGATTCATTAAACAAACTTATGGTTCACCAATGGAAAGGTGTGAGGATTGGATACATGAGGACATTGGGGTTAGCAGACATATACAAACACAGGTGAACTATATAATCACCAAAGACCTACGGAATACCAAGAGAAGAGTACTGAACATTTTGTCATAACGTACATGGGACAAGGATCCCAGGAAGAATAGACATATGTATATGTGTAAAAGAACCACATCTTGCACACCTACAACATGCCAAACATTGTAATCAAACTTGCTGTGATGAAAAATAAAAATTAAATTAAAAAAACAAACAAGAAATAGTGAGACATAAATTGAAGGGGCTTTCCTGATACATTCCATTCTAAATTACAACCTAGAACACGACTTCCATTGAGGTTCTGTTGCCCTAGTGACCGGATTTGGTAAAGGAGAACTGCTGCCACCTTGTGGCCGTTTCACACAACAGCAGCTTTAATCCCAGCGCTAATGGTCAGTTGATATTCAAAATAATTGCAGGCCTGTAAATGACACCTCCCTGAAAAAAAATCCTGGGGTCGTATATCAATCAAAACATTCAAAAGATGTCCATATTTCAAAACGACAGTTTCAAGAGGCATATTTTATGCACATTTGTCTTCTGTTTCTTTTACTTTCTTTCTTTTTGGTTAACAAAATGGGAATGGAAAAAGGCTGAACATCAGGAATCAATAAAGCCATGCAAATCCAGTGTACAAAAAAGTTCACCTCACAGCCGTCAGAATGGTCATCAGCAAAAAAGTCTACAAAGAATAAATGCTGAAGGGGTTTTAGAGAACTGCGTACCCTTTAGCTGCTGGTGGGATGAAACCTGGTCACAGCCAGTAGTGAGAACAGAATGGAGGTGCGTTTAAGGGTAAATATGGAGCTACCATGGGATCTGGTAGGCCCACTCATGGGCCTTTCACCTGATTAGACCAGAATCAAAAAGACACAGGCTGCCAATCCTGCACTGCAGCAACACGTACCATAGCCAAGACCTGGAAGAAACCGAAATGTCCATCAACAGAAAAATGCACCAAGAAGAAGTCGTCCATGTACACAATGGAATATTAGCCATGAAAAAGCTTGGAACAGTGCCGTTGGCACCATCATAGAAGGATCTAGAGATAATCACCCAACTTGAAGTAAGAAAGAAACCGAAAGACAGACATCTTATGACATCACTTATAGGTGTTACCTAAACATTGATACCCATGAACTAATTTCCAAGAGACGGACACGCATAGATTCAGAAAACCAATTCATGTTTAACCAAATGGAAAGGATTAAGGAACGTGTGAATTACGACATGGGGGTTAACAGATATGCACTAATACATATGAAATATATAATCACAAAGTGCCTATGGAACACGAAGAGAGGTCTACTCAACACTCTATAATAACATACACGGGAAAGGAACCTAAGAGGAATAGACAGATACATTGATAGGATGAACCAGAAACTGTACACCTAGGAGAATCTACATTTTTATCAAATTTGCTCTGATAATTAATAAAAATTAAATTTAATAAACAAACAACAATTTAGGAGATATAAGCTCTTGGGGGTTTGCGCTGGCACATTCCACTCTAATTTGCAGCTTACTAACACGATTTCCAGGAAAGCTCTGTTGCCCAAAAACCCAGAGTTGGAAATGTAGAAATGCTGCCGCCTTGTGGCCGTTTCCTGCAAGAGCGGCATTAAACCCACAGCTAATGGTCACTTAACATTCACAAGGACTCAGGGCTGTAAAGGACACCTGCCCTACATAATTGTGCGGAGGTAGCGAATGGCCAAAAAAATTCCAAACTGGCACATTTTTCAAGGAGATAGTATGGAGGGGTAAGTTTTACTCACTCATTTTCAAAAAAGAGGAAAATGGATAAAAGCTCAACATCAGGAATTATTAGACTCATGCAAATCTAACCTCCAAAAAGGTTTCAACTCACACATGCCAACTACCAACAGCTAAAAGTCTACAAACAATAAATGCTGAAGGGGTTTTAGAGAACTGTGTACCCTCTAGCTGCTGGTGAGATGTAAAGTGGTAACAGCCAATAATGAGAACAGAAAGGAGGCACGTTTCAAAGTAAAAATTGAGCCACCATTCCATTCAGCAGGCCCACCGCTGAGACACTCACCTGAGAAGTCCAGAGTCGAGAAGGCACAGGCTTCAACAGCTGCACTGCAGGAATTTTAACGATAGCCAAGACACGGAAGCAACCAAAATGTACATCACCAGATGAGTGGAAAAAGAAGAAGTGGTCCATGTACACAATGGAATATTAGCCATGGAAAACAATGAAACACTGCTCTTTGAGGCACCATAGATGAGCCTAGAGATAATCACAGAACATGAGGTAACCCGAAAAGCAAAAGACATATCCTATGATATCACTTATAGGCGTTATCTAACAACTGACACAAATGAACATATTTCCACAGTGAAAGACACTCACAGGCTTAGAAAACAAACTATGCTTACCTAAAAGGGCACGTGGGGGGAATGGAAAAATTAACATTAGGGTTACCATACATGTACAAATACCTATTAAATACATATAACAGTAAGACCGACCATATAGCAAGGGATGTCTATGGAACACTCTGCAATAATTTACATGGGAAGTGGCTCTGTACATGAATATATATATATATATATATATATATATATATATAGATGTATATATATATGTTATGCACAAATGAACCAGATTGTGTACACTGAGGACAAACAGTATTCTAATCATTACCCTGATTAAAAACACGAAAACAAGAAGTAATGTGACATAAACTTATTGGGGTTTCTCCTGGCACATTCCATTTTAATTTACAACCTAGGAACAGGACTTCCAGAAAGGCTCTGCTGCCCTAGGAACCAGATTTGGGAATGCAGAAATGATGCCGCCTTGTGGCCGTTTCCCAAAACAGCAGATTTAAACCCAGTGCTAATGCTCACTAAATATTCACACTCATTACAGGCCTATGAATGACACCTGACCTCAAAAACAATCCTGGGGTCGAAAATTGACCAAAAATTTCAAAAGAGGGCAACCATCCAAGAACACAATTTCAAGAGGTTAATTGTACTCTCCGTTTTTTTCTCTTTTTCTGTACCAGAAATTTAAAAAGGCATGGAAAAATGCTGAATATTAGGAATAATTAAAGATATGCAAATCCAAATTACAAAAACCTATCAGCTCACACAAGTCAGAATGGCCATCAGCAAAAATTCTGCAAACAATAAATGCTGAAGGGGTTTTGGAGAAATGCCTACGCTTGGTTCAACATGGGACAAGGTAAGAGCCAGTAATGAAAACAAAAACGAGATGCCTTGTAAAGGTAAATACTGAGCTACCATTCAATCAAGCATACCCACTGCTGGGCCTAACGCCTGTGGGGATGAGAATCAAAAAGACACAGGCTGGGCTTCACTGGTGGCGCAGTGCTTGAGGGTCCGCCCGCCAATGCAGGGGACACGGGTTCATGCCCCGGTTCGGGAAGATCCCACATGCAGTGGAGAGGCTGGTCCCGTGAGCTATGGCTGCTGGGCCTGCGCGTCCGGAGCCTGTGCTCTGCAATGGGAGGGTCCACGGTAGTGAGAGGCCCACGTACCGCAAAGAAAAAACAAAAAAATACACAGGCTGGCAATCCTGCACTCCAGCAATATTTACCATAGCCAACACTTGGAAGCTACAAAAATGTCCATCCACAGAGGAATGCACAAAGACAAGTGGTCCGTGTACACAATGGAATATGACTCCAATAAAGAAATATAAATTCAATTTATAAAAAAAACATAAGTAAGGAGACATCAGCTTTTGGGGGCACATTCCACTCTAATATATAACCGAGGAACACCACTGCCAGGATGGTCTGTTTCCCTAGTTACCAGATTGGGAAAAGCAGAAATGCTGCTGCCCTCTGGCCGTTACCTGCAACAGCAGCTTTAAAACCTGCGCTAAGGGTCACTTCACATGCACCAGTACCGGAGGGCTGTAAATGAAACCTGCCCTCAAAATGTCTTGAGGGAGGTAATGGCCAAAATATTTCTAAATGTCACACATACTTCACGAAAACAATTTGAAGAGGTAAGCTGTACTCACAGTTTGAAGAAAAAAAGGACATGCCACAAAGCTCAATTTCAAGGGATTATGAGACGCATGCAAATCCAACCACAAGGTGGTATCAGCTCACACTAGTCAGAATAAATCTCAGCAAAAATACTACAAACAATATAGCTGAAGGTGTTGTGGAGGAGAGCATAACCTCAACTTTAAGTGGGACGTAACCTGGTAAGAGCCACTAATGAGAACAGAATGGAGGTGCCTCTACAAGGTAAACATTTTGCTACCATATGATCCAGCAGGCCCACTCCTGGGCCTATCACCTAAGAAGACAGAATTGGAAAGACACAGGCAGGCAAATGTGCATTGCCTCAGCATTACAATAGCCATGACATGGAAGCAACCAAAAAGTCCATCAACAGATGAGTGGACAAAGAAGAACTGGTCCATGTACAGACAGAATATTAGCCAAGGGAAAAAAGGACACAATGCCATTTGCAGCACCGTAGATGAGTCTAGAGGTAATCACGAGACTTGTAGTAAGTCAGAAAGAGAAAGACACATAACGTATGATATCACTTATAGGTGTTACCGAAAAATTGATACCAGTGAAGATATTTCCACAGAGAAGGTCAATCACAGATTCATTAAACAAACTTATGGTTCACCAATGGAAAGGCGTGAGGATTGGATACATTAGGATATTGGGGTTAACACACATATACAAACACAGGTGAAATATATAATCACCAAACACCTACGGAATACCAAGAGAAGACTACTCAACATTCTGTCATAACGTACATGGGAAAAGGATCCCAGGAAGAACAGACGTATGTATATGTGTAAAAGAACCACATGGTGCACGCCTACAACAAGCCAAACATTGTAATCAAACTTGCTGTGATAAAAAATAAAAATTGAATTAAAAAACGAACAAGAAGTAGTGAGACAAACTTAAGGGGCTTTTTCCTGGCACATTCCATTCTAAATTACAACCTAGAACACGACTTCCATTGAGGCTCTGTTGCCCTAGTAACCAGGTTTGGTAAAGGAGAACTGCTGCCACCTTGTGGCCGTTTCACACAACAGCAGCTTTAATCCCAGGGCTAATGGTCAGTTGATATTCAAAATAATTGCAGGCCTGTAAAAGACACCTGCCCTGAAAACAAATCCTGGGGTCGTATATCGACCAAAAAATTCAACAGACGTCCATATTTCAAAACGACAGTTTCAAGAGGCATATTTTACGCACATTTGTGTTCTGCTTCTTTTTCTTTCTTTATTTTTTTTTTGTTACAAAACGGGAAAGGAAAAAGGCAACCCTCAGAATGGGAGGAAATATTTGCAAACGAATCAACGGACAAAGGTTTAATCTCCAATATATATAAACAGCTCATGCAGTTTAATATTAAAAAAACAAACAACCCAATACAAAAATGGGTAGAAGATCTAAACAGACATTTCTTCAAAGAAGACACAGAGATGGTCAAGACGCACATGAAAAGCTGCTCAACATCACTAATTAGTAGAGAAATGCAAATCAAAACTACAATGAGGTATCACCACACACCTGTTAGAATGGGCATCATCAGAAAATCTACAAACAACAAATGCTGGGGAGGGTGGGGACAAAAGGAACCCTCTTCCACTATGGGTGGGAATGCAAATTGATGCAGTCACTATGGAGAACAGTATGGAGGTTCCTTAAAAAACTAAAAATACAATTACCATATGATCCAGCAATCCCACTTCTGGGCATATACCCAGAGAAAACCATAAATCAAAAAGACACATTCACCACAATGTTCATTGCAGCGCTATTTACAATAGCCAGGTAATGGAAGCAACCTAAATGCCCACAGACAGACGAATGGATAAAGATGTGGTACATATATAAAATGGAATATTACTCAGCCATACAAAGGAATGAAACTGGGTCATTTGTAGAGACGTCGATGGATCTACAGACTGTCATACAGAGTGAAGTAAGTCACAAAGAGAAAAACAAATATTGTATATTAATGCATATATGTGGAACCTAGAAAAATGGTACAGATGAACCGGTGTGCAGGGCAGAAATAGAGACACAGAGGTAGAGAACAAACGGATGGACACCAAGGGGGGGAAGCCATGGGGTGGTGGTGGTGGGATGAGTTGGGAGATTGGGATTGACCTGTATACATCTCTATGTATAAAATAGATAACTAATAATAACCTGCTGTATAAAAAAAATAAATAAAATTGAATTTCAAAAGTTTAAAAAATAAATAAATTTTAAAAATAAAACAGAAAAAAGTTCTTCCCTTCACACAGATGTATTTATATGAATGAATTATTTCCATGCTTATATCTATAAATGCATAAAAGAGGAATAAAATCTACCTTGAACCAAAAAAGAAAAAAAAACAGAACCCACCAGTTATACAGAGGAAAACCCTATCAGGGCACTTGCTCCAGTGGGAAACAATTCTGAAGTTGGTCAGAGGTGGGGAATCATCTCCCATGCAGCCAGCAGCCCCCCTCAAGGAGCGTCCTCATTGCAAAGCTGGGGGACCGCGCCGAGGCATCTGTGAGTAAACGTGAGCTGAGTCCCAGGCCAGCTGCTGCTGAACTGTTCCCACCCTTCCCAGGTAAAACACCTGAATATGTACAAGGACTTGAAAGCCTAGAGGAAGAGCCGTGGAGCCACACCAGCGACAGCACGCAGGCCGACTTGGTGCCTGCAGGCCAGCCAGGATGGTCCTGGCCCCGGGCGCTCTTCTGGAAGCTTTCCATTTCCCTGCCTGAGATATCCCTCCTGTCCCGGCCCCCACTGCTTTTTTCCTTCCTCACCTCTGCCCGGGGAGAAATTCCAGCGGAAGGTATGGGTGACACATCCTCTTCTTTAGCAGGTGGCAGCCTGGCAACTCCTGCAGAAAGTCCAGCAGAGCCCCACTCACACCGGGTCACCCACAAAGCCGTGGCCCCTCACTCCCTCCCACCAGCACAGCCCCGAGACTGCTGACGGGGCAGAGAATATGGCGTCAGGCACAGCTGCAGGGGCTCTTGCTGCCTGGAGTTGTGTTTATATTGACCTCAAGCCAGGCACACCTGGGGAGGGCTGGCTGGCAGGGTCAGGCTGCCCAGGTCAGCCAATCCTCACCCCTCAGGGGCTCACATTGCAGAAAATGGACCTCGCTGAACCAGCCAGGTCCTGAGAGTCAGGAGAGACAAGGGGCTGCAGCTCCGGCTTGTTTTCTAATCATTTTATCTGGCTCGTGAGAGGGAAACAACTTCAAGAAGACCCTCCGCCTCTCCTAATGAGAGGAACCCAGGAGTCAGGGAGAGGAGGGGTGATGGGTGGAGACAGAGGCCTGGTGCCCCGGCTGCAGTGGAAGTCTCTGGAAGACCAGGCAGAGGGAGGCCGCACAGAGTGATGCCCAGGGTCACAGACCTGTCGGAGCTGCTGTTTGTTCGTTCAAGTCCTGCTCTCAGGTGCTCTGTGTCAGCTCCGAGTGACAGGCGATCTGGCGTGCTCTGAAATGAGGGCTATGTGCACGGTTCCTGTGTGCCCAGCCCTGCCGTGGTACCTGCCCAGGGGAGCTCCGTATCCTGGGAGGGGCCTGACCACGAGAGCCCCATGGGCTGCTGGGTAGTTGCACACGTGAGCTCCATAACCTGGGAGTGGCCTGACCATGAGAGCCCCGTGGGCTGCTGGGGAGCTGCCCAGGTGAGCCCCATATCCTGGGAGGGGCCTGACCAGGAGAGCCCCATGGGCTGCTGGGTAGTTGCGCAGGTGAGCTCCATAACCTGGGATTGCCCTGACCACGAGAGCCCCGTGGGCTGCTGGGGACCTGGTAAAGGATGTCAGGACAGTCAGTGAAGCCACCGAGGATATACATCCAGTAGTTCCTAATTCCTACACCCTGCTGGCCATTCTACCACCCACCAGGACATGCTATTCTGAATTAGACTTCAGTGATGCCTTCTTCTGTATTCCATTGGTCCCAGAAAGGCTCTGCTGCCCTAGTAACCAGATTTGAGAATGGAGAAATGCTGCCGCCTTGTGGCCGTTTCCCACAACAGCAGCTTTAAACCCAGTGCTAATGCTCACTAAATATTCACACTCATTGCAGGCCTGTGAATGACACCTGCCCTCAAAAACAATCCTGGGGTCGAAAATTGACCAAAAAATTCAAAAGAGGGCAACCATCCAAGAACACAATTTCAAGAGGTTAATTGTACTCTCCGATTTTTTCTGTTTTTCTGTACCAGAAATTTAAAAAGGCACGGAAAAATGCTGAACATTAGGAATAATTAAAGATATGCAAATCCAAATTACAAAAACCTATCAGCTCACACAAGTCAGAATGGCCATCAGCAAAAATTCTGCAAACAATAAATGCTGAAGGGGTTTTGGAGAAAGGCCTACGCTTGGTTCAACATGGGACAAGGTAAGAGCCAGTAATGAAAACAAAAACGAGATGCCTTGTAAAGGTAAATACTGAGCTACCATTCAATCAAGCATACCCACTGCTGGGCCTAACGCCTGAGGGGATGAGAATCAAAAAGACACAGGCTGGGCTTCACTGGTGGCGCAGTGCTTGAGGGTCAGCCTGCCAATGCAGGGGACACGGGTTCATGCCCCGGTTCGGGGAGATCCCACATGCCGCGGAGCGGCTGGTCCCGTGAGCTATGGCTGCTGGGCCTGCGCGTCCGGAGCCTGTGCTCTGCAATGGGAGGGTCCACGGCAGTGAGAGGCCCACGTACCGCAAAAAAAAAAAAACAATAAAAGACACAGGCTGGCAATCCTGCACTCCAGCAATATTTACCATAGCCAACAATTGGAAGCTACGAAAATGTCCATCCACAGAGATATGCTCAAAGAAGAAGTGGTCCATGTACACAACGGAATATGACTCCATTAAAAAATATATAAATTCAATTTATAAAACAAACATAAGTAAGGAGACATCAGCTTGTGGGGGCACATTCCACTCTAATATATAAACGAGGAACACCACTGCCAGGATGGTCTGTTTCCCTAGTTACCAGATTGGGAAAAGCAGAAATGCTGCCGCCCTCTGGCCGTTACCTGCAACAGCAGCTTTAAAACCTGTGCTAAGGGTCACTTCACATGCACCAGTACTGGAGGGCTGTAAAGGAAACCTGCCCTCAAAATGTCTTGAGGGAGGTAATGGCCAAAATATTTCTAAATGTCACACATACTTCATGAAAACGATTTGAAGAGGTAAGCTGTACTCACAGTTTGAAGAAAAAAAGGACATGCCACAAAGCTCAATTTCAAGGGATTATGAGATGCATGCAAATCCAACCACAAGGTGGTATCAGCTCACACTAGTCAGAATAAACATCAGCAAAAATACTACAAACAATAATCGCTGAAGGTGTTGTGGAGAAGAGCATTACCTCAACTTTAAGTGGGACGTAACCTGGTAAGAGCCACTAATGAGAACAGAATGGAGGTGCCTCTACAAGGTAAACATTTTGCTACCATATGATCCAGCAGGCCCACTCCTGGGCCTATCACCTAAGAAGACAGAATTGGAAAGACACAGGCAGGCAAATGTGCATTGCCGCAGCATTACAATAGCCATGACACGGAAGCAACCAAAAAGTCCAGCAACAGATGAGTGGACAAAGAAGAACTGGTCCATGTACAGACAGAATATTAGCCAAGGGAAAAAAGGACACTATGCCATTTGCAGCACCGTAGATGAGTCTAGAGGTAATCACGTGACTTGTAGTAAGTCAGAAAGAGAAAGACACATATCGTATGATATCACTTATAGGTGTTACCGAAAAATTGATACCAGTGAAGATATTTCCACAGAGAAGGGCAATCACAGATTCATTAAACAAACTTATGGTTCACCAATGGAAAGGCGTGAGGATTGGATACATTAGGATATTGGGGTTAACAGACATATACAAACACAGGTGAAATATATAATCACCAAACACCTACGGAATACCAAGAGAAGACTACTCAACATTCTGTCATAACGTACATGGGAAAAGGATCCCAGGAAGAACAGACATATGTATATGTGTAAAAGAACCACATGGTGCACGCCTACAACAAGCCAAACATTGTAATCAAACTTGCGGTGATAAAAAATAAAAATTAAATTAAAAAACGAACAAGAAGTAGTGAGACCAACTTAAGGGGCTTTTTCCTGGCACATTCCATTCTAAATTACAACCTAGAACACGACTTCCATTGAGGCTCTGTTGCCCTAGTAACCAGGTTTGGTAAAGGAGAACTGCTGCCACCTTGTGGCCGTTTCACACAACAGCAGCTTTAATCCCAGGGCTAATGGTCAGTTGATATTCAAAATAATTGCAGGCCTGTAAATGACACCTGCCCTGAAAACAAATCCTGGGGTCGTATATCGACCAAAAAATTCAACAGACGTCCATATTTCAAAACGACAGTTTCAAGAGGCATATTTTACGCACATTTGTGTTCTGCTTCTTTTTCTTTCTTTATTTTTTTTGGTTACAAAACGGGAATGGAAAAAGGCAACCCTCAGAATGGGAGGAAATATTTGCAAACGAATCAACGGACAAAGGTTTAATCTCCAATATATATAAACAGCTCATGCAGTTTAATATTAAAAAAACAAACAACCCAATACAAAAATGGGTAGAAGATCTAAACAGACATTTCTTCAAAGAAGACACAGAGATGGTCAAGACGCACATGAAAAGCTGCTCAACATCACTAATTAGTAGAGAAATGCAAATCAAAACTACAATGAGGTATCACCACACACCTGTTAGAATGGGCATCATCAGAAAATCTACAAACAACAAATGCTGGGGAGGGTGGGGACAAAAGGAACCCTCTTCCACTATGGGTGGGAATGCAAATTGATGCAGTCACTACGGAGAACAGTATGGAGGTTCCTTAAAAAACTAAAAATACAATTACCATATGATCCAGCAATCCCACTTCTGGGCATATACCCAGAGAAAACCATAAATCAAAAAGACACATTCACCACAATGTTCATTGCAGCGCTATTTACAATAGCCAGGTAATGGAAGCAACCTAAATGCCCACAGACAGACGAATGGATAAAGATGTGGTACATATATAAAATGGAATATTACTCAGCCATACAAAGGAATGAAACTGGGTCATTTGTAGAGACGTCGATGGATCTAGAGACTGTCATACAGAGTGAAGTAAGTCACAAACAGAAAAACAAATATTGTATATTAATGCATATATGTGGAACCTAGAAAAATGGTACAGATGAACCGGTGTGCAGGGCAGAAATAGAGACACAGAGGTAGAGAACAAACGGATGGACACCAAGGGGGGGAAGCCATGGGGTGGTGGTGGTGGGATGAGTTGGGAGATTGGGATTGACCTGTATACATCTCTATGTATAAAATAGATAACTAATAATAACCTGCTGTATAAAAAAAATAAATAAAATTGAATTTCAAAAGTTTAAAAAATAAATAAATTTTAAAAATAAAACAGAAAAAAGTTCTTCCCTTCACACAGATGTATTTATATGAATGAATTATTTCCATGCTTATATCTATAAATGCATAAAAGAGGAATAAAATCTACCTTGAACCAAAAAAGAAAAAAAAACAGAACCCACCAGTTATACAGAGGAAAACCCTATCAGGGCACTTGCTCCAGTGGGAAACAATTCTGAAGTTGGTCAGAGGTGGGGAATCATCTCCCATGCAGCCAGCAGCCCCCCTCAAGGAGCGTCCTCATTGCAAAGCTGGGGGACCGCGCCGAGGCATCTGTGAGTAAACGTGAGCTGAGTCCCAGGCCAGCTGCTGCTGAACTGTTCCCACCCTTCCCAGGTAAAACACCTGAATATGTACAAGGACTTGAAAGCCTAGAGGAAGAGCCGTGGAGCCACACCAGCGACAGCACGCAGGCCGACTTGGTGCCTGCAGGCCAGCCAGGATGGTCCTGGCCCCGGGCGCTCTTCTGGAAGCTTTCCATTTCCCTGCCTGAGATATCCCTCCTGTCCCGGCCCCCACTGCTTTTTTCCTTCCTCACCTCTGCCCGGGGAGAAATTCCAGCGGAAGGTATGGGTGACACATCCTCTTCTTTAGCAGGTGGCAGCCTGGCAACTCCTGCAGAAAGTCCAGCAGAGCCCCACTCACACCGGGTCACCCACAAAGCCGTGGCCCCTCACTCCCTCCCACCAGCACAGCCCCGAGACTGCTGACGGGGCAGAGAATATGGCGTCAGGCACAGCTGCAGGGGCTCTTGCTGCCTGGAGTTGTGTTTATATTGACCTCAAGCCAGGCACACCTGGGGAGGGCTGGCTGGCAGGGTCAGGCTGCCCAGGTCAGCCAATCCTCACCCCTCAGGGGCTCACATTGCAGAAAATGGACCTCGCTGAACCAGCCAGGTCCTGAGAGTCAGGAGAGACAAGGGGCTGCAGCTCCGGCTTGTTTTCTAATCATTTTATCTGGCTCGTGAGAGGGAAACAACTTCAAGAAGACCCTCCGCCTCTCCTAATGAGAGGAACCCAGGAGTCAGGGAGAGGAGGGGTGATGGGTGGAGACAGAGGCCTGGTGCCCCGGCTGCAGTGGAAGTCTCTGGAAGACCAGGCAGAGGGAGGCCGCACAGAGTGATGCCCAGGGTCACAGACCTGTCGGAGCTGCTGTTTGTTAGTTCAAGTCCTGCTCTCAGGTGCTCTATGTCAGCTCCCAGTGACAGGCGATCTGGCGTGCTCTGAAATGAGGGCTATGTTCACGGTTCCTGTGTGCCCAGCCCTGCCGTGGTACCTGCCCAGGGGAGCTCCGTATCCTGGGAGGGGCCTGACCACGAGAGCCCCATGGGCTGCTGGGTAGTTGCACACGTGAGCTCCATAACCTGGGAGTGGCCTGACCATGAGAGCCCCGTGGGCTGCTGGGGACCTGCCCAGGTGAGCCCCGTATCCTGGGAGGGGCCTGACCGGGAGAGCCCCATGGGCTGCTGGGTAGTTGCGCAGGTGAGCTCCATAACCTGGGATTGCCCTGACCACGAGAGCCCCGTGGGCTGCTGGGGACCTGGTAAAGGATGTCAGGACAGTCAGTGAAGCCACTGAGGATATACATCCAGTAGTTCCTAATTCCTACACCCTGCTGGCCATTCTACCACCCACCAGGACATGCTATTCTGAATTAGACTTCAGTGATGCCTTCTTCTGTATTCCATTGGTCCCAGAAAGGCTCTGCTGCCCTAGTAACCAGATTTGGGAATGGAGAAATGCTGCCGCCTTGTGGCCGTTTCCCACAACAGCAGCTTTAAACCCAGTGCTAATGCTCACTAAATATTCACACTCATTGCAGGCCTGTGAATGACACCTGCCCTCAAAAACAATCCTGGGGTCGAAAATTGACCAAAAATTTCAAAAGAGG
Organism: Hyperoodon ampullatus; assembly: GCF_949752795.1. Classification (NCBI taxonomy): domain Eukaryota; kingdom Metazoa; phylum Chordata; class Mammalia; order Artiodactyla; family Ziphiidae; genus Hyperoodon; species Hyperoodon ampullatus. Next base: position 134,381 of record NW_027640824.1, on the reverse strand, counting down.
GCAACCATCCAAGAACACAATTTCAAGAGGTTAATTGTACTCTCCGTTTTTTTCTGTTTTTCTGTACCAGAAATTTAAAAAGGCATGGAAAAATGCTGAATATTAGGAATAATTAAAGATATGCAAATCCAAATTACAAAAACCTATCAGCTCACACAAGTCAGAATGGCCATCAGCAAAAATTCTGCAAACAATAAATGCTGAAGGGGTTTTGGAGAAATGCCTACGCTTGGTTCAACATGGGACAAGGTAAGAGCCAGTAATGAAAACAAAAACGAGATGCCTTGTAAAGGTAAATACTGAGCTACCATTCAATCAAGCATACCCACTGCTGGGCCTAACGCCTGTGGGGATGAGAATCAAAAAGACACAGGCTGGGCTTCACTGGTGGCGCAGTGCTTGAGGGTCCGCCCGCCAATGCAGGGGACACGGGTTCATGCCCCGGTTCGGGAAGATCCCACATGCAGTGGAGAGGCTGGTCCCGTGAGCTATGGCTGCTGGGCCTGCGCGTCCGGAGCCTGTGCTCTGCAATGGGAGGGTCCACGGTAGTGAGAGGCCCACGTACCGCAAAAAAAAACAAAAAAATACACAGGCTGGCAATCCTGCACTCCAGCAATATTTACCATAGCCAACACTTGGAAGCTACAAAAATGTCCATCCACAGAGGAATGCACAAAGACAAGTGGTCCGTGTACACAATGGAATATGACTCCAATAAAGAAATATAAATTCAATTTATAAAACAAACATAAGTAAGGAGACATCAGCTTTTGGGGGCACATTCCACTCTAATATATAACCGAGGAACACCACTGCCAGGATGGTCTGTTTCCCTAGTTACCAGATTGGGAAAAGCAGAAATGCTGCTGCCCTCTGGCCGTTACCTGCAACAGCAGCTTTAAAACCTGCGCTAAGGGTCACTTCACATGCACCAGTACCGGAGGGCTGTAAATGAAACCTGCCCTCAAAATGTCTTGAGGGAGGTAATGGCCAAAATATTTCTAAATGTCACACATACTTCACGAAAACAATTTGAAGAGGTAAGCTGTACTCACAGTTTGAAGAAAAAAAGGACATGCCACAAAGCTCAATTTCAAGGGATTATGAGACGCATGCAAATCCAACCACAAGGTGGTATCAGCTCACACTAGTCAGAATAAATCTCAGCAAAAATACTACAAACAATATAGCTGAAGGTGTTGTGGAGGAGAGCATAACCTCAACTTTAAGTGGGACGTAACCTGGTAAGAGCCACTAATGAGAACAGAATGGAGGTGCCTCTACAAGGTAAACATTTTGCTACCATATGATCCAGCAGGCCCACTCCTGGGCCTATCACCTAAGAAGACAGAATTGGAAAGACACAGGCAGGCAAATGTGCATTGCCGCAGCATTACAATAGCCATGACAAGGAAGCAACCAAAAAGTCCATCAACAGATGAGTGGACAAAGAAGAACTGGTCCATGTACAGACAGAATATTAGCCAAGGGAAAAAAGGACACAATGCCATTTGCAGCACTGTAGATGAGTCTAGAGTTAATCACGTGACTTGTAGTAAGTCAGAAAGAGAAAGACACATATCGTATGATATCACTTATAGGTGTTACCGAAAAATTGATACCAGTGAAGATATTTCCACAGAGAAGGGCAATCACAGATTCATTAAACAAACTTATGGTTCACCAATGGGAAGGCGTGAGGATTGGATACATTAGGATATTGTGGTTAACAGACATATACAAACACAGGTGAAATATATAATCACCAAACACCTACGGAATACCAAGAGAAGACTACTCAACATTCTGTCATAACGTACATGGGAAAAGGATCCCAGGAAGAACAGACATATGTATATGTGTAAAAGAACCACATGGTGCACGCCTACAACAAGCCAAACATTGTAATCAAACTTGCTGTGATAAAAAATAAAAATTAAATTAAAAAACGAACAAGAAGTAGTGAGACCAACTTAAGGGGCTTTTTCCTGGCACATTCCATTCTAAATTACAACCTAGAACACGACTTCCATTGAGGCTCTGTTGGCCTAGTAACCAGGTTTGGTAAAGGAGAACTGCTGCCACCTTGTGGCCATTTCACACAACAGCAGCTTTAATCCCAGGGCTAATGGTCAGTTGATATTCAAAATAATTGCAGGCCTGTAAATGACACCTGCCCTGAAAACAAATCCTGGGGTCGTATATCGACCAAAAAATTCAACAGACGTCCATATTTCAAAACGACAGTTTCAAGAGGCATATTTTACGCACATTTGTGTTCTGCTTCTTTTTCTTTCTTTATTTTTTTTGTTACAAAACGGGAATGGAAAAAGGCAACCCTCAGAATGGGAGGAAATATTTGCAAATGAATCAACGGACAAAGGTTTAATCTCCAATATATATAAACAGCTCATGCAGTTTAATATTAAAAAAACAAACAACCCAATACAAAAATGGGTAGAAGATCTAAACAGACATTTCTTCAAAGAAGACACAGAGATGGTCAAGACGCACATGAAAAGCTGCTCAACATCACTAATTAGTAGAGAAATGCAAATCAAAACTACAATGAGGTATCACCACACACCTGTTAGAATGGGCATCATCAGAAAATCTACAAACAACAAATGCTGGGGAGGGTGGGGACAAAAGGAACCCTCTTCCACTATGGGTGGGAATGCAAATTGATGCAGTCACTATGGAGAACAGTATGGAGGTTCCTTAAAAAACTAAAAATACAATTACCATATGATCCAGCAATCCCACTTCTGGACATATACCCAGAGAAAACCATAAATCAAAAAGACACATTCACCACAATGTTCATTGCAGCGCTATTTACAATAGCCAGGTAATGGAAGCAACCTAAATGCCCACAGACAGACGAATGGATAAAGATGTGGTACATATATAAAATGGAATATTACTCAGCCATACAAAGGAATGAAATTGGGTCATTTGTAGAGACGTCGATGGATCTAGAGACTGTCATACAGAGTGAAGTAAGTCACAAAGAGAAAAACAAATATTGTATGTTAATGCATATATGTGGAACCTAGAAAAATGGTACAGATGAACCGGTGTGCAGGGCAGAAATAGAGACACAGAGGTAGAGAACAAAAGGATGGACACCAAGGGGGGCAAGCCATGGGGTGGTGGTGGTGGGATGAGTTGGGAGATTGGGATTGACCTGTATACATCTATATGTATAAAATAGATAACAAATAATAACCTGCTGTATAAAAAAATAAATAAAATTAAATTTCAAAAGTTTAAAAAATAAATAAATTTTAAAAATAAAACAGAAAAAAGTTCTTCCCTTCACACAGATGTATTTATATGAATGAATTATTTCCATGCTTATATCTATAAATGCATAAAAGAGGAATAAAATCTACCTTGAACCAAAAAAGAAAAAAAAAACAGAACCCACAAGTTATACAGAGGAAAACCCTATCAGGGCACTTGCTCCAGTGGGAAACAATTCTGAAGTTGGTCAGAGGTGGGGAATCATCTCCCATGCAGCCAGCAGCCCCCCCTCAAGGAGCGTCCTCATTGCAAAGCTGGGGGACCGCGCCGAGGCATCTGTGAGTAAACGTGAGCTGAGTCCCAGGCCAGCTGCTGCTGAACTGTTCCCACCCTTCCCAGGTAAAACACCTGAATATGTACAAGGACTTGAAAGCCTAGAGGAAGAGCCGTGGAGCCACACCAGCGACAGCACGCAGGCCGACTTGGTGCCTGCAGGCCAGCCAGGATGGTCCTGGCCCCGGGCGCTCTTCTGGAAGCTTTCCATTTCCCTGCCTGAGATATCCCTCCTGTCCCGGCCCCCACTGCTTTTTTCCTTCCTCACCTCTGCCCGGGGAGAAATTCCAGCGGAAGGTATGGGTGACACATCCTCTTCTTTAGCAGGTGGCAGCCTGGCAACTCCTGCAGAAAGTCCAGCAGAGCCCCACTCACACCGGGTCACCCACAAAGCCGTGGCCCCTCACTCCCTCCCACCAGCACAGCCCCGAGACTGCTGACGGGGCAGAGAATATGGCGTCAGGCACAGCTGCAGGGGCTCTTGCTGCCTGGAGTTGTGTTTATATTGACCTCAAGCCAGGCACACCTGGGGAGGGCTGGCTGGCAGGGTCAGGCTGCCCAGGTCAGCCAATCCTCACCCCTCAGGGGCTCACATTGCAGAAAATGGACCTCGCTGAACCAGCCAGGTCCTGAGAGTCAGGAGAGACAAGGGGCTGCAGCTCCGGCTTGTTTTCTAATCATTTTATCTGGCTCGTGAGAGGGAAACAACTTCAAGAAGACCCTCCGCCTCTCCTAATGAGAGGAACCCAGGAGTCAGGGAGAGGAGGGGTGATGGGTGGAGACAGAGGCCTGGTGCCCCGGCTGCAGTGGAAGTCTCTGGAAGACCAGGCAGAGGGAGGCCGCACAGAGTGATGCCCAGGGTCACAGACCTGTCGGAGCTGCTGTTTGTTCGTTCAAGTCCTGCTCTCAGGGGCTCTGTGTCAGCTCCGAGTGACAGGCGATCTGGCGTGCTCTGAAATGAGGGCTATGTGCACGGTTCCTGTGTGCCCAGCCCTGCCGTGGTACCTGCCCAGGGGAGCTCCGTATCCTGGGAGGGGCCTGACCACGAGAGCCCCATGGGCTGCTGGGTAGTTGCACACGTGAGCTCCATAACCTGGGAGTGGCCTGACCATGAGAGCCCCGTGGGCTGCTGGGGACCTGCCCAGGTGAGCCCCATATCCTGGGAGGGGCCTGACCAGGAGAGCCCCATGGGCTGCTGGGTAGTTGCGCAGGTGAGCTCCATAACCTGGGATTGCCCTGACCACGAGAGCCCCGTGGGCTGCTGGGGACCTGGTAAAGGATGTCAGGACAGTCAGTGAAGCCACCGAGGATATACATCCAGTAGTTCCTAATTCCTACACCCTGCTGGCCATTCTACCACCCACCAGGACATGCTATTCTGAATTAGACTTCAGTGATGCCTTCTTCTGTATTCCATTGGTCCCAGAAAGGCTCTGCTGCCCTAGTAACCAGATTTGGGAATGGAGAAATGCTGCCGCCTTGTGGCCGTTTCCCACAACAGCAGCTTTAAACCCAGTGCTAATGCTCACTAAATATTCACACTCATTGCAGGCCTGTGAATGACACCTGCCCTCAAAAACAATCCTGGGGTCGAAAATTGACCAAAAAATTCAAAAGAGGACAACCATCCAAGAACACAATTTCAAGAGGTTAATTGTACTCTCCGTTTTTTTCTCTTTTTCTGTACCAGAAATTTAAAAAGGCATGGAAAAATGCTGAATATTAGGAATAATTAAAGATATGCAAATCCAAATTACAAAAACCTATCAGCTCACACAAGTCAGAATGGCCATCAGCAAAAATTCTGCAAACAATAAATGCTGAAGGGGTTTTGGAGAAATGCCTACGCTTGGTTCAACATGGGACAAGGTAAGAGCCAGTAATGAAAACAAAAACGAGATGCCTTGTAAAGGTAAATACTGAGCTACCATTCAATCAAGCTTACCCACTGCTGGGCCTAACGCCTGTGGGGATGAGAATCAAAAACACACAGGCTGGGCTTCACTGGTGGCGCAGTGCTTGAGGGTCAGCCCGCCAATGCAGGGGACACGGGTTCATGCCCCGGTTCGGGAAGATCCCACATGCCGTGGAGAGGCTGGTCCAGTGAGCTATGGCTGCTGGGCCTGCGCGTCCGGAGCCTGTGCTCTGCAATGGGAGGGTCCACGGTAGTGAGAGGCCCACGTACCGCAAAAAAAAAACAAAAAAATACACAGGCTGGCAATCCTGCACTCCAGCAATATTTACCATAGCCAACACTTGGAAGCTACAACAATGTCCATCCACAGAGGAATGCACAAAGACAAGTGGTCTGTGCACACAATGGAATATGACTCCAATAAAGAAATATAAATTCAATTTATAAAACAAACATAAGTAAGGAGACATCAGATTTTGGGGGCACATTCCACTCTAATATATAACGGAGGAACACCACTGCCAGGATGGTCTGTTTCCCTAGTTACCAGATTGCGAAAAGCAGAAATGCTGCTGCCCTCTGGCCGTTACCTGCAACAGCAGCTTTAAAACCTGCGCTAAGGGTCACTTCACATGCACCAGTACTGGAGGGCTGTAAATGAAACCTGCCCTCAAAATGTCTTGAGGGAGGTAATGGCCAAAATATTTCTAAATGTCACACATACTTCATGAAAACGATTTGAAGAGGTAAGCTGTACTCACAGTTTGAAGAAAAAAAGGACATGCCACAAAGCTCAATTTCAAGGGATTATGAGACGCATGCAAATCCAACCACAAGGTGGTATCAGCTCACACTAGTCAGAATAAACATCAGCAAAAATACTACAAACAATAAACGCTGAAGGTGTTGTGGAGGAGAGCATAACCTCAACTTTAAGTGGGACGTAACCTGGTAAGAGCCACTAATGAGAACAGAATGGAGGTGCCTCTACAAGGTAAACATTTTGCTACCATATGATCCAGCAGGCCCACTCCTGGGCCTATCACCTAAGAACACAGAATTGGAAAGACACAGGCAGGCAAATGTGCATTGCCTCAGCATTACAATAGCCATGACATGGAAGCAACCAAAAAGTCCATCAACAGATGAGTGGACAAAGAAGAACTGGTCCATGTACAGACAGAATATTAGCCAAGGGAAAAAAGGACACTATGCCATTTGCAGCACCGTAGATGAGTCTAGAGGTAATCACGTGACTTGTAGTAAGTCAGAAAGAGAAAGACACATAACGTATGATATCACTTATAGGTGTTACCGAAAAATTGATACCAGTGAAGATATTTCCACAGAGAAGGGCAATCACAGATTCATTAAACAAACTTATGGTTCACCAATGGAAAGGCGTGAGGATTGGATACATTAGGATATTGGGGTTAACACACATATACAAACACAGGTGAAATATATAATCACCAAAGACCTACGGAATACCAAGAGAAGACTACTCAACATTCTGTCATAACGTACATGGGAAAAGGATCCCAGGAAGAACAGACATATGTATATGTGTAAAAGAACCACATGGTGCACGCCTACAACAAGCCAAACATTGTAATCAAACTTGCGGTGATAAAAAATAAAAATTGAATTAAAAAACGAACAGGAAGTAGTGAGACAAACTTAAGGGGCTTTTTCCTGGCACATTCCATTCTAAATTACAACCTAGAACACGACTTCCATTGAGGCTCTGTTGCCCTAGTAACCAGGTTTGGTAAAGGAGAACTGCTGCCACCTTGTGGCCGTTTCACACAACAGCAGCTTTAATCCCAGGGCTAATGGTCAGTTGATATTCAAAATAATTGCAGGCCTGTAAAAGACACCTGCCCTGAAAACAAATCCTGGGGTCGTATATCGACCAAAAAATTCAACAGACGTCCATATTTCAAAACGACAGTTTCAAGAGGCATATTTTACGCACATTTGTGTTCTGCTTCTTTTTCTTTCTTTATTTTTTTTGGTTACAAAACGGGAATGGAAAAAGGCAACCCTCAGAATGGGAGGAAATATTTGCAAACGAATCAACGGACAAAGGTTTAATCTCCAATATATATAAACAGCTCATGCAGTTTAATATTAAAAAAACAAACAACCCAATACAAAAATGGGTAGAAGATCTAAACAGACATTTCTTCAAAGAAGACACAGAGATGGTCAAGACGCACATGAAAAGCTGCTCAACATCACTAATTAGTAGAGAAATGCAAATCAAAACTACAATGAGGTATCACCACACACCTGTTAGAATGGGCATCATCAGAAAATCTACAAACAACAAATGCTGGGGAGGGTGGGGACAAAAGGAACCCTCTTCCACTATGGGTGGGAATGCAAATTGATGCAGTCACTACGGAGAACAGTATGGAGGTTCCTTAAAAAACTAAAAATACAATTACCATATGATCCAGCAATCCCACTTCTGGGCATATACCCAGAGAAAACCATAAATCAAAAAGACACATTCACCACAATGTTCATTGCAGCGCTATTTACAATAGCCAGGTAATGGAAGCAACCTAAATGCCCACAGACAGACGAATGGATAAAGATGTGGTACATATATAAAATGGAATATTACTCAGCCATACAAAGGAATGAAACTGGGTCATTTGTAGAGACGTCGATGGATCTAGAGACTGTCATACAGAGTGAAGTAAGTCACAAACAGAAAAACAAATATTGTATATTAATGCATATATGTGGAACCTAGAAAAATGGTACAGATGAACCGGTGTGCAGGGCAGAAATAGAGACACAGAGGTAGAGAACAAACGGATGGACACCAAGGGGGGGAAGCCATGGGGTGGTGGTGGTGGGATGAGTTGGGAGATTGGGATTGACCTGTTTACATCTCTATGTATAAAATAGATAACTAATAATAACCTGCTGTATAAAAAAATAAATAAAATTGAATTTCAAAAGTTTAAAAAATAAATAAATTTTAAAAATAAAACAGAAAAAAGTTCTTCCCTTCACACAGATGTATTTATATGAATGAATTATTTCCATGCTTATATCTATAAATGCATAAAAGAGGAATAAAATCTACCTTGAACCAAAAAAGAAAAAAAACCAGAACCCACCAGTTATACAGAGGAAAACCCTATCAGGGCACTTGCTCCAGTGGGAAACAATTCTGAAGTTGGTCAGAGGTGGGGAATCATCTCCCACGCAGCCAACAGCCCCCCTCAAGGAGCGTCCTCATTGCAAAGCTGGGGGACTGTGCCGAGGCATCTGTGAGTAAACGTGAGCTGAGTCCCAGGCCAGCTGCTGCTGAACTGTTCCCACCCTTCCCAGGTAAAACACCTGAATATGTACAAGGACTTGAAAGCCTAGAGGAAGAGCCGTGGAGCCACACCAGCGACAGCACGCAGGCCGACTTGGTGCCTGCAGGCCAGCCAGGATGGTCCTGGCCCCGGGCGCTCTTCTGGAAGCTTTCCATTTCCCTGCCTGAGATATCCCTCCTGTCCCGGCCCCCACTGCTTTTTTCCTTCCTCACCTCTGCCCGGGGAGAAATTCCAGCGGAAGGTATGGGTGACACATCCTCTTCTTTAGCAGGTGGCAGCCTGGCAACTCCTGCAGAAAGTCCAGCAGAGCCCCACTCACACCGGGTCACCCACAAAGCCGTGGCCCCTCACTCCCTCCCACCAGCACAGCCCCGAGACTGCTGACGGGGCAGAGAATATGGCGTCAGGCACAGCTGCAGGGGCTCTTGCTGCCTGGAGTTGTGTTTATATTGACCTCAAGCCAGGCACACCTGGGGAGGGCTGGCTGGCAGGGTCAGGCTGCCCAGGTCAGCCAATCCTCACCCCTCAGGGGCTCACATTGCAGAAAATGGACCTCGCTGAACCGGCCAGGTCCTGAGAGTCAGGAGAGACAAGGGGCTGCAGCTCCGGCTTGTTTTCTAATCATTTTTTCTGGCTCGTGAGAGGGAAACAACTTCAAGAAGACCCTCCGCCTCTCCTAATGAGAGGAACCCAGGAGTCAGGGAGAGGAGGGGTGATGGGTGGAGACAGAGGCCTGGTGCCCCGGCCGCAGTGGAAGTCTCTGGAAGACCAGGCAGAGGGAGGCCGCACAGAGTGATGCCCAGGGTCACAGACCTGTCGGAGCTGCTGTTTGTTCGTTCAAGTCCTGCTCTCAGGTGCTCTGTGTCAGCTCCGAGTGACAGGCGATCTGGCGTGCTCTGAAATGAGGGCTATGTGCACGGTTCCTGTGTGCCCAGCCCTGCCGTGGTACCTGCCCAGGGGAGCTCCGTATCCTGGGAGGGGCCTGACCACGAGAGCCCCATGGGCTGCTGGGTAGTTGCACACATGAGCTCCATAACCTGGGAGTGGCCTGACCATGAGAGCCCCGTGGGCTGCTGGGGACCTGCGCAGGTGAGCCCCATATCCTGGGAGGGGCCTGACCAGGAGAGCCCCATGGGCTGCTGGGTAGTTGCGCAGGTGAGCTCCATAACCTGGGGTTGCCCTGACCACGAGAGCCCCGTGGGCTGCTGGGGACCTGGTAAAGGATGTCAGGACAGTCAGTGAAGCCACTGAGGATATACATCCAGTAGTTCCTAATTCCTACACCCTGCTGGCCATTCTACCATCCACCAGGACATGCTATTCTGAATTAGACTTCAGTGATGCCTTCTTCTGTATTCCATTGGTCCCAGAAAGGCTCTGCTGCCCTAGTAACCAGATTTGGGAATGGAGAAATGCTGCCGCCTTGTGGCCGTTTCCCACAACAGCAGCTTTAAACCCAGTGCTAATGCTCACTAAATATTCACACTCATTGCAGGCCTGTGAATGACACCTGCCCTCAAAAACAATCCTGGGGTCGAAAATTGACCAAAAAATTCAAAAGAGGGCAACCATCCAAGAACACAATTTCAAGAGGTTAATTGTACTCTCCGATTTTTTCTGTTTTTCTGTACCAGAAATTTAAAAAGGCACGGAAAAATGCTGAACATTAGGAATAATTAAAGATATGCAAATCCAAATTACAAAAACCTATCAGCTCACACAAGTCAGAATGGCCATCAGCAAAAATTCTGCAAACAATAAATGCTGAAGGGGTTTTGGAGAAAGGCCTACGCTTGGTTCAACATGGGACAAGGTAAGAGCCAGTAATGAAAACAAAAACGAGATGCCTTGTAAAGGTAAATACTGAGCTACCATTCAATCAAGCATACCCACTGCTGGGCTTAACGCCTGAGGGGATGAGAATCAAAAAGACACAGGCTGGGCTTCACTGGTGGCGCAGTGCTTGAGGGTCAGCCTGCCAATGCAGGGGACACGGGTTCATGCCCCGGTTCAGGGAGATCCCACATGCCGCAGAGCGGCTGGTCCCGTGAGCTATGGCTGCAGGGCCTGCGTGTCCGGAGCCTGTGCTCTGCAATGGGAGGGTCCACGGTAGTGAGAGGCCCACGTACCGCAAAAAAAAAAAAAAAACAATAAAAGACACAGGCTGGCAATCCTGCACTCCAGCAATATTTACCATAGCCAACAATTGGAAGCTACGAAAATGTCCATCCACAGAGATATGCACAAACAAGTAGTGGTCCATGTACACAACGGAATATGACTCCATTAAAAATATATAAATTCAATTTATAAAACAAACATAAGTAAGGAGACATCAGCTTGTGGGGGCACATTCCACTCTAATATATAAACGAGGAACACCACTGCCAGGATGGTCTGTTTCCCTAGTTACCAGATTAGGAAAAGCAGAAATGCTGCCGCCCTCTGGCCGTTACCTGCAACAGCAGCTTTAAAACCTGTGCTAAGGGTCACTTCACATGCACCAGTACTGGAGGGCTGTAAAGGAAACCTGCCCTCAAAATGTCTTGAGGGAGGTAATGGCCAAAATATTTCTAAATGTCACACATACTTCATGAAAACAATTTGAAGAGGTAAGCTGTACTCACAGTTTGAAGAAAAAAAGGACATGCCACAAAGCTCAATTTCAAGGAATTATGAGATGCATGCAAATCCAACCACAAGGTGGTATCAGCTCACACTAGTCAGAATAAACATCAGCAAAAATACTACAAACAATACTCGCTGAAGGTGTTGTGGAGAAGAGCATTACCTCAACTTTAAGTGGGACGTAACCTGGTAAGAGCCACTAATGAGAACAGAATGGAGGTGCCTCTACAAGGTAAACATTTTGCTACCATATGATCCAGCAGGCCCACTCCTGGGCCTATCACCTAAGAAGACAGAATTGGAAAGACACATGCAGGCAAATGTGCATTGCCGCAGCATTACAATAGCCATGACACGGAAGCAACCAAAAAGTCCATCAACAGATGAGTGGACAAAGAAGAACTGGTCCATGTACAGACAGAATATTAGCCAAGGGAAAAAAGGACACTATGCCATTTGCAGCACCGTAGATGAGTCTAGAGGTAATCACGTGACTTGTAGTAAGTCAGAAAGAGAAAGACACATATCGTATGATATCACTTATAGGTGTTACCGAAAAATTGATACCAGTGAAGATATTTCCACAGAGAAGGGCAATCACAGATTCATTAAACAAACTTATGGTTCACCAATGGAAAGGCGTGAGGATTGGATACATTAGGATATTGGGGTTAACAGACATATACAAACACAGGTGAAATATATAATCACCAAACACCTACGGAATACCAAGAGAAGACTACTCAACATTCTGTCATAACGTACATGGGAAAAGGATCCCAGGAAGAACAGACATATGTATATGTGTAAAAGAACCACATGGTGCACGCCTACAACAAGCCAAACATTGTAATCAAACTTGCTGTGATAAAAAATAAAAATTAAATTAAAAAACGAACAAGAAGTAGTGAGACCAACTTAAGGGGCTTTTTCCTGGCACATTCCATTCTAAATTACAACCTAGAACACGACTTCCATTGAGGCTCTGTTGCCCTAGTAACCAGGTTTGGTAAAGGAGAACTGCTGCCACCTTGTGGCCATTTCACACAACATCAGCTTTAATCCCAGGGCGAATGGGCAGTTGATATTCAAAATAATTGCAGGCCTGTAAAAGACACCTGCCCTGAAAACAAATCCTGGGGTCGTATATCGACCAAAAAATTCAACAGACGTCCATATTTCAAAACGACAGTTTCAAGAGGCATATTTTACGCACATTTGTGTTCTGCTTCTTTTTCTTTCTTTATGTTTTTTGGTTACAAAACGGGAATGGAAAAAGGCAACCCTGAGAATGGGAGGAAATATTTGCAAACGAATCAACGGACAAAGGTTTAATCTCCAATATATATAAACAGCTCATGCAGTTTAATATTAAAAAAACAAACAACCCAATACAAAAATGGGTAGAAGATCTAAACAGACATTTCTTCAAAGAAGACACAGAGATGGTCAAGACGCACATGAAAAGCTGCTCAACATCACTAATTAGTAGAGAAATGCAAATCAAAACTACAATGAGGTATCACCACACACCTGTTAGAATGGGCATCATCAGAAAATCTACAAACAACAAATGCTGGGGAGGGTGGGGACAAAAGGAACCCTCTTCCACTATGGGTGGGAATGCAAATTGATGCAGTCACTACGGAGAACAGTATGGAGGTTCCTTAAAAAACTAAAAATACAATTACCATATGATCCAGCAATCCCACTTCTGGGCATATACCCAGAGAAAACCATAAATCAAAAAGACACATTCACCACAATGTTCATTGCAGCGCTATTTACAATAGCCAGGTAATGGAAGCAACCTAAATGCCCACAGACAGACGAATGGATAAAGATGTGGTACATATATAAAATGGAATATTACTCAGCCATACAAAGGAATGAAACTGGGTCATTTGTCGAGACGTCGATGGATCTAGAGACTGTCATACAGAGTGAAGTAAGTCACAAAGAGAAAAACAAATATTGTATATTAATGCATATATGTGGAACCTAGAAAAATGGTACAGATGAACCGGTGTGCAGGGCAGAAATAGAGACACAGAGGTAGAGAACAAACGGATGGACACCAAGGGGGGGAAGCCATGGGGTGGTGGTGGTGGGATGAGTTGGGAGATTGGGATTGACCTGTTTACATCTCTATGTATAAAATAGATAACTAATAATAACCTGCTGTATAAAAAAATAAATAAAATTGAATTTCAAAAGTTTAAAAAATAAATAAATTTTAAAAATAAAACAGAAAAAAGTTCTTCCCTTCACACAGATGTATTTATATGAATGAATTATTTCCATGCTTATATCTATAAATGCATAAAAGAGGAATAAAATCTACCTTGAACCAAAAAAGAAAAAAAAACAGAACCCACCAGTTATACAGAGGAAAACCCTATCAGGGCACTTGCTCCAGTGGGAAACAATTCTGAAGTTGGTCAGAGGTGGGGAATCATCTCCCACGCAGCCAGCAGCCCCCCTCAAGGAGCGTCCTCATTGCAAAGCTGGGGGACTGTGCCGAGGCATCTGTGAGTAAACGTGAGCTGAGTCCCAGGCCAGCTGCTGCTGAACTGTTCCCACCCTTCCCAGGTAAAACACCTGAATATGTACAAGGACTTGAAAGCCTAGAGGAAGAGCTGTGGAGCCACACCAGCGACAGCACGCAGGCCGACTTGCTGCCTGCAGGCCAGCCAGGATGGTCCTGGCCCCGGGCGCTCTTCTGGAAGCTTTCCATTTCCCTGCCTGAGATATCCCTCCTGTCCCGGCCCCCACTGCTTTTTTCCTTCCTCACCTCTGCCCGGGGAGAAATTCCAGCGGAAGGTATGGGTGACACATCCTCTTCTTTAGCAGGTGGCAGCCTGGCAACTCCTGCAGAAAGTCCAGCAGAGCCCCACTCACACCGGGTCACCCACAAAGCCGTGGCCCCTCACTCCCTCCCACCAGCACAGCCCCGAGACTGCTGACAGGGCAGAGAATGTGGCGTCAGGCACAGCTGCAGGGGCTCTTGCTGCCTGGAGTTGTGTTTATATTGACCTCAAGCCAGGCACACCTGGGGAGGGCTGGCTGGCAGGGTCAGGCTGCCCAGGTCAGCCAATCCTCACCCCTCAGGGGCTCACATTGCAGAAAATGGACCTCGCTGAACCAGCCAGGTCCTGAGAGTCAGGAGAGACAAGGGGCTGCAGCTCCGGCTTGTTTTCTAATCATTTTATCTGGCTCGTGAGAGGGAAACAACTTCAAGAAGACCCTCCGCCTCTCCTAATGAGAGGAACCCAGGAGTCAGGGAGAGGAGGGGTGATGGGTGGAGACAGAGGCCTGGTGCCCCGGCTGCAGTGGAAGTCTCTGGAAGACCAGGCAGAGGGAGGCCGCACAGAGTGATGCCCAGGGTCACAGACCTGTCGGAGCTGCTGTTTGTTAGTTCAAGTCCTGCTCTCAGGTGCTCTGTGTCAGCTCCGAGTGACAGGCGATCTGGCGTGCTCTGAAATGAGGGCTATGTGCACGGTTCCTGTGTGCCCAGCCCTGCCGTGGTACCTGCCCAGGGGAGCTCCGTATCCTGGGAGGGGCCTGACCACGAGAGCCCCATGGGCTGCTGGGTAGTTGCACACGTGAGCTCCATAACCTGGGAGTGGCCTGACCATGAGAGCCCCGTGGGCTGCTGGGGACCTGCCCAGGTGAGCCCCATATCCTGAGAGGGGCCTGACCGGGAGAGCCCCATGGGCTGCTGGGTAGTTGCGCAGGTGAGCTCCATAACCTGGGATTGCCCTGACCACGAGAGCCCCGTGGGCTGCTGGGGACCTGGTAAAGGATGTCAGGACAGTCAGTGAAGCCACCGAGGATATACATCCAGTAGTTCCTAATTCCTACACCCTGCTGGCCTTTCTACCATCCACCAGGACATGCTATTCTGAATTAGACTTCAGTGATGCCTTCTTCTGTATTCCATTGGTCCCAGAAAGGCTCTGCTGCCCTAGTAACCAGATTTGGGAATGGAGAAATGCTGCCGCCTTGTGGCCGTTTCCCACAACAGCAGCTTTAAACCCAGTGCTAATGCTCACTAAATATTCACACTCATTGCAGGCCTGTGAATGACACCTGCCCTCAAAAACAATCCTGGGGTCGAAAATTGACCAAAAAATTCAAAAGAGGGCAACCATCCAAGAACACAATTTCAAGAGGTTAATTGTACTCTCCGTTTTTTTCTGTTTTTCTGTACCAGAAAGTTAAAAAGGCATGGAAAAATGCTGAACATTAGGAATAATTAAAGATATGCAAATCCAAATTACAAAAACCTATCAGCTCACACAAGTCAGAATGGCCATCAGCAAAAATTCTGCAAACAATAAATGCTGAAGGGGTTTTGGAGAAATGCCTACCCTTGGTTCAACATGGGACAAGGTAAGAGCCAGTAATGAAAACAAAAACGAGGTGCCTTGTAAAGGTAAATACTGAGCTACCATTCAATCAAGCATACCCACTGCTGTGCCTAACGCCTGAGGGGATGAGAATCAAAAAGACACAGGCTGGGCTTCACTGGTGGCGCAGTGGTTGAGAGTCCGCCTGCCAATGCAGGAGACACGGGTTCATGCCCCGGTTCGGGAAGATCCCACATGCCGTGGAGCGGCTGGTCCCGTGAGCTATGGCTGCTGGGCCTGCGCGTCCGGAGCCTGTGCTCTGCAATGGGAGGGTCCACGGCAGTGAGAGGCCCATGTAGTGCAAAAAAAAACCAAAAAAAGACACAGGCTGGCAATCCTGCACTCCAGCAATATTTACCATAGCCAACACTTGGAAGCTACAAAAATGTCCATCCACAGAGGAATGCACAAAGAAGAAGTGGTCCGTGTACACAATGGAATATGACTCCAATAAAAAAATATAAATTCAATTTATAAAACAAACAAAAGTAAGGAGACATCAGCTTTTGGGGGCACATTCCACTCTAATATATAACCGAGGAACACTACTGCCAGGATGGTCTGTTTCCCTAGTTACCAGATTGGGAAAAACAGAAATGCTGCTGCCCTCTGGCCATTACCTGCAACAGCAGCTTTAAAACCTGTGCTAAGGGTCACTTCACATGCACCAGTACTGGAGGGCTGTAAATGAAACCTGCCCTCAAAATGTCTTGAGGGAGGTAATGGCCAAAATATTTCTAAATGTCACACATACTTCACGAAAACAATTTGAAGAGGTAAGCTGTACTCACAGTTTGAAGAAAACAAGGACATGCCAGAAAGCTCAATTTCAAGGGATTATGAGACGCATGCAAATCCAACCACAAAGTGGTATCAGCTCACACTAGTCAGAATAAACATCAGCAAAAATACTACAAAAAAATAAACGCTGAAGGTGTTGTGGAGAAGAGCATAACTTCAACTTTAAGTGGGACGTAACCTGGTAAGAGCCACTAATGAGAACAGAATGGAGGTGCCTCTACAAGGTAAACATTTTGCTACCATATGATCCAGCAGGCCCACTCCTGGGCCTATCACCTAAGAACACAGAATTGGAAAGACACAGGCAGGCAAATGTGCATTGCTGCAGCATTACAATAGCCATGACACGAAAGCAACCAAAAAGTCCATCAACAGATGAGTGGACAAAGAAGAACTGGTACACGTACAGACAGAATGTTAGCCAAGGGAAAAAAGGACACCATGCCATTTGCAGCACCGTAGATGAGTCTAGAGGTAATCCCGTGACTTGTAGTAAGTCAGAAAGAGAAAGACACATATCGTATGATATCACTTATAGGTGTTACCTAAAAATTGATACCAGTGAAGATATTTCCACAGAGAAGGGCAATCACAGATTCATTAAACAAACTTATGGTTCACCAATGGAAAGGCGTGAGGATTGGATACATTAGGATATTGGGGTTAACAGACATATACAAACACAGGTGAAATATATAATCACCAAACACCTACGGAATACCAAGAGAAGACTACTCAACATTCTGTCATAACGTACATGGGACAAGGATCCCAGGAAAACAGACATATGTATATGTGTAAAAGAACCACATGGTGCACGCCTACAACAAGCCAAACATTGTAATCAAACTTGCGGTGATAAAAAATAAAAATTAAATTAAAAAACGAACAAGAAGTAGTGAGACAAACATAAGGGGCTTTTTCCTGGCACATTCCATTCTAAATTACAACCTAGAACACGAATTCCATTGAGGCTCTGTTGCCCTAGTAACCAGGTTTGGTAAAGGAGAACTGCTGCCACCTTGTGGCCGTTTCACACAACAGCAGCTTTAATCCCAGGGCTAATGGGCAGTTGATATTCAAAATAATTGCAGGCCTGTAAATGACACCTGCCCTGAAAACAAATCCTGGGGTCGTATATCGACCAAAAAGTTCAACAGATGTCCATATTTCAAAACGACAGTTTCAAGAGGCATATTTTACGCACATTTGTGTTCTGCTTCTTTTTCTTTCTTTATGTTTTTTCTTACAAAACGGGAATGGAAAAAGGCAACCCTCAGAATGGGAGGAAATATTTGCAAACGAATCAATGGACAAAGGTTTAATCTCCAATATATATAAACAGCTCATGCAGTTTAATATTAAAAAAACAAACAACCCAATACAAAAATGGGTAGAAGATCTAAATAGACATTTCTTCAAAGAAGACACAGAGATGGTCAAGACGCACATGAAAAGCTGCTCAACATCACTAATTAGTAGAGAAATGCAAATCCAAACTACAATGAGGTATCACCACACACCTGTTAGAATGGGCATCATCAGAAAATCTACAAACAACAAATGCTGGGGAGGCTGTGGACAAAAGGAACCCTCTTCCACTATTGGTGGGAATGTAAATTGATGCAGTCACTATGGAGAACAGTATGGAGGTTCCTTAAGAAACTAAAAATAGAATTACCATATGATCCAGCAATCCCACTTCTGGGCATATACCCAGAGAAAACCATAAATCAAAAAGACACATTCACCACAATGTTCATTGCAGCGCTATTTTCAATAGCCAGGTAATGGAAGCAACCTAAATGCCCACAGACAGACGAATGGATAAAGATGTGGTACATATATAAAATGGAATATTACTCAGCCATACAAAGGAATGAAACTGGGTCATTTGTAGAGACGTCGATGGATCTAGAGACTGTCATACAGAGTGAAGTAAGTCAGAAAGAGAAAAACAAATATTGTATATTAATGCATATATGTGGAACCTAGAAAAATGGTACAGATGAACCAGTTTGCAGGGCAGAAATAGAGACACAGAGGTAGAGAACAAACGTATGGACACCAAGGGGTGAAGCCATGGGGTGGTGGTGGTGGGATGAGTTGGGAGATTGGGATTGACCTGTATACATGTATATGTATAAAATAGATAACTAATAATAACCTGCTGTATAAAAAAATAAATAAAATTAAATGTCAAAAGTTTAAAAAATAAATAAAATTTAAAAATAAAACAGAAAAAAGTTCTTCCCTTCACACAGATGTATTTATATGAATGAATTATATCCATGCTTATATCTATAAATGCTTAAAAGAGGAATAAAATCTACCTTGAACCAAAAAAGAAAAAAAAACAGAACCACCAGTTATACAGAGGAAAACCCTATCAGGGCACTTGCTCCAGTGGGAAACAATTCTGAAGTTGGTCAGAGGTGGGGAATCATCTCCCATGCAGCCAGCAGCCCCCCCTCAAGGAGCGTCCTCATTGCAAAGCTGGGGGACTGTGCCGAGGCATCTGTGAGTAAACATGAGCTGAGTCCCAGGCCAGCTGCTGCTGAACTGTTCCCACCCTTCCCAGGTAAAACACCTGAATATGTACAAGGTCTTGAAAGCCTAGAGGAATGGCTGTGGAGCCACACCAGCGACATCACGCAGGCCGACTTGGTGCCTGCAGGCCAGCCAGGATGGTCCTGGCCCCGGGCGCTCTTCTGGAAGCTTTCCATTTCCCTGCCTGAGATACCCCTCCTGTCCCGGCCCCCACTGCTTTTTTCCTTCCTCACCTCTGCCCGGGGAGAAATTCCAGTGGAAGGTATGGGTGACACATCCTCTTCTTTAGCAGGTGGCAGCCTGGCAACTCCTGAAGAAAGTCCAGCAGAGCCCCACTCACACCGGGTCACCCACAAGCCGTGGCCCCTCACTCCCTCCCAACAGCACAGCCCCGAGACTGCTGACGGGGCAGAGAATATGGCGTCAGGCACAGCTGCAGGGGCTCTTGCTGCCTGGAGTTGTGTTTATATTGACCTCAAGCCAGGCACACCTGGGGAGGGCTGGCCGGCAGGGTCAGGCTGCCCAGGTCAGCCAATCCTCACCCCTCAGGGGCTCACATTGCAGAAAATGGACCTCGCTGAACCGGCCAGGTCCTGAGAGTCAGGAGAGACAAGAGGCTGCAGCTCCGGCTTGTTTTCTCATCATTTTATCTGGCTCGTGAGTGGGAGACAACTTCAAGAAGACCCTCCGCCTCTCCTAATGAGAGGAACCCAGGAGTCAGGGAGAGGAGGGGTGATGGGTGGAGACAGAGGCCTGGTGCCCCGGCTGCAGTGGAAGTCTCTGGAAGACCAGGCAGAGGGAGGCCGCACAGAGTGATGCCCAGGGTCACAGACCTGTCGGAGCTGCTGTTTGTTAGTTCAAGTCCTGCTCTCAGGTGCTCTGTGTCAGCTCCGAGTGACAGGCGATCTGGCGTGCTCTGAAATGAGGGCTATGTGCACGGTTCCTGTGTGCCCAGCCCTGCCGTGGTACCTGCCCAGGGGAGCTCCGTATCCTGGGAGGGGTCTGACCACGAGAGCCCCATGGGCTGCTGGGTAGTTGCACACGTGAGCTCCATAACCTGGGAGTGGCCTGACCATGAGAGCCCCGTGGGCTGCTGGGGACCTGCCCAGGTGAGCCCCATATCCTGGGAGGGGCCTGACCGGGAGAGCCCCATGGGCTGCTGGGTAGTTGCGCAGGTGAGCTCCATAACCTGGGACTGCCCTGACCACGAGAGCCCCGTGGGCTGCTGGGGACCTGGTAAAGGATGTCAGGACAGTCAGTGAAGCCACCGAGGATATACATCCAGTAGTTCCTAATTCCTACACCCTGCTGGCCTTTCTACCATCCACCAGGACATGCTATTCTGAATTAGACTTCAGTGATGCCTTCTTCTGTATTCCATTGGTCCCAGAAAGGCTCTGCTGCCCTAGTAACCAGATTTGGGAATGGAGAAATGCTGCCGCCTTGTGGCCGTTTCCCACAACAGCAGCTTTAAACCCAGTGCTAATGCTCACTAAATATTCACACTCATTGCAGGCCTGTGAATGACACCTGCCCTCAAAAACAATCCTGGGGTCGAAAATTGACCAAAAAATTCAAAAGAGGGCAACCATCCAAGAACACAATTTCAAGAGGTTAATTGTACTCTCCGTTTTTTTCTGTTTTTCTGTACCAGAAAGTTAAAAAGGCATGGAAAAATGCTGAACATTAGGAATAATTAAAGATATGCAAATCCAAATTACAAAAACCTATCAGCTCACACAAGTCAGAATGGCCATCAGCAAAAATTCTGCAAACAATAAATGCTGAAGGGGTTTTGGAGAAATGCCTACCCTTGGTTCAACATGGGACAAGGTAAGAGCCAGTAATGAAAACAAAAACGAGATGCCTTGTAAAGGTAAATACTGAGCTACCATTCAATCAAGCATACCCACTGCTGTGCCTAACGCCTGAGGGGATGAGAATCAAAAAGACACAGGCTGGGCTTCACTGGTGGCGCAGTGGTTGAGAGTCCGCCTGCCAATGCAGGAGACACGGGTTCATGCCCCGGTTCGGGAAGATCCCACATGCCGCGGAGCGGCTGGTCCCGTGAGCTATGGCTGCTGGGCCTGCGCGTCCGGAGCCTGTGCTCTGCAATGGGAGGGTCCACGGCAGTGAGAGGCCCATGTAGTGCAAAAAAAAAACAAAAAAAGACACAGGCTGGCAATCCTGCACTCCAGCAATATTTACCATAGCCAACACTTGGAAGCTACAAAAATGTCCATCCACAGAGGAATGCACAAAGAAGAAGTGGTCCGTGTACACAATGGAATATGACTCCAATAAAAAAATATAAATTCAATTTATAAAACAAACAAAAGTAAGGAGACATCAGCTTTTGGGGGCACATTCCACTCTAATATATAACCGAGGAACACTACTGCCAGGATGGTCTGTTTCCCTAGTTACCAGATTGGGAAAAACAGAAATGCTGCTGCCCTCTGGCCATTACCTGCAACAGCAGCTTTAAAACCTGTGCTAAGGGTCACTTCACATGCACCAGTACTGGAGGGCTGTAAATGAAACCTGCCCTCAAAATGTCTTGAGGGAGGTAATGGCCAAAATATTTCTAAATGTCACACATACTTCACGAAAACAATTTGAAGAGGTAAGCTGTACTCACAGTTTGAAGAAAAAAAGGACATGCCAGAAAGCTCAATTTCAAGGGATTATGAGACGCATGCAAATCCAACCACAAAGTGGTATCAGCTCACACTAGTCAGAATAAACATCAGCAAAAATACTACAAAAAATAAACGCTGAAGGTGTTGTGGAGAAGAGCATAACTTCAACTTTAAGTGGGACGTAACCTGGTAAGAGCCACTAATGAGAACAGAATGGAGGTGCCTCTACAAGGTAAACATTTTGCTACCATATGATCCAGCAGGCCCACTCCTGGGCCTATCACCTAAGAACACAGAATTGGAAAGACACAGGCAGGCAAATGTGCATTGCTGCAGCATTACAATAGCCATGACACGAAAGCAACCAAAAAGTCCATCAACAGATGAGTGGACAAAGAAGAACTGGTACACGTACAGACAGAATGTTAACCAAGGGAAAAAAGGACACCATGCCATTTGCAGCACCGTAGATGAGTCTAGAGGTAATCCCGTGACTTGTAGTAAGTCAGAAAGAGAAAGACACATATCCTATGATATCACTTATAGGTGTTACCTAAAAATTGATACCAGTGAAGATATTTCCACAGAGAAGGGCAATCACAGATTCATTAAACAAACTTATGGTTCACCAATGGAAAGGCGTGAGGATTGGATACATTAGGATATTGGGGCTAACAGACATATACAAACACAGGTGAAATATATAATCACCAAACACCTATGGAATACCAAGAGAAGACTACTCAACATTCTGTCATAACGTACATGGGACAAGGATCCCAGGAAGAACAGACATATGTATATGTGTAAAAGAACCACATGGTGCACGCCTACAACAAGCCAAACATTGTAATCAAACTTGCGGTGATAAAAAATAAAAATTAAATTAAAAAACGAACAAGAAGTAGTGAGACAAACATAAGGGGCTTTTTCCTGGCACATTCCATTCTAAATTACAACCTAGAACACGACTTCCATTGAGGCTCTGTTGCCCTAGTAACCAGGTTTGGTAAAGGAGAACTGCTGCCACCTTGTGGCCGTTTCACACAACAGCAGCTTTAATCCCAGGGCTAATGGGCAGTTGATATTCAAAATAATTGCAGGCCTGTAAATGACACCTGCCCTGAAAACAAATCCTGGGGTCGTATATCGACCAAAAAACTTCAACAGACGTCCATATTTCAAAACGACAGTTTCAAGAGGCATATTTTACGCACATTTGTGTTCTGCTTCTTTTTCTTTCTTTATGTTTTTTCTTACAAAACGGGAATGGAAAAAGGCAACCCTCAGAATGGGAGGAAATATTTGCAAACGAATCAATGGACAAAGGTTTAATCTCCAATATATATAAACAGCTCATGCAGTTTAATATTAAAAAAACAAACAACCCAATACAAAAATGGGTAGAAGATCTAAATAGACATTTCTTCAAAGAAGACACAGAGATGGTCAAGACGCACATGAAAAGCTGCTCAACATCACTAATTAGTAGAGAAATGCAAATCCAAACTACAATGAGGTATCACCACACACCTGTTAGAATGGGCATCATCAGAAAATCTACAAACAACAAATGCTGGGGAGGCTGTGGACAAAAGGAACCCTCTTCCACTATTGGTGGGAATGTAAATTGATGCAGTCTCTATGGAGAACAGTATGGAGGTTCCTTAAGAAACTAAAAATAGAATTACCATATGATCCAGCAATCCCACTTCTGGGCATATACCCAGAGAAAACCATAAATCAAAAAGACACATTCACCACAATGTTCATTGCAGCGCTATTTTCAATAGCCAGGTAATGGAAGCAACCTAAATGCCCACAGACAGACGAATGGATAAAGATGTGGTACATATATAAAATGGAATATTACTCAGCCATACAAAGGAATGAAACTGGGTCATTTGTAGAGACGTCGATGGATCTAGAGACTGTCATACAGAGTGAAGTAAGTCAGAAAGAGAAAAACAAATATTGTATATTAATGCATATATGTGGAACCTAGAAAAATGGTACAGATGAACCAGTTTGCAGGGCAGAAATAGAGACACAGAGGTAGAGAACAAACGTATGGACACCAAGGGGTGAAGCCATGGGGTGGTGGTGGTGGGATGAGTTGGGAGATTGGGATTGACCTGTATACATGTATATGTATAAAATAGATAACTAATAATAACCTGCTGTATAAAAAAATAAATAAAATTAAATGTCAAAAGTTTAAAAAATAAATAAAATTTAAAAATAAAACAGAAAAAAGTTCTTCCCTTCACACAGATGTATTTATATGAATGAATTATATCCATGCTTATATCTATAAATGCTTAAAAGAGGAATAAAATCTACCTTGAACCAAAAAAAAAAAAAAACAGAACCACCAGTTATACAGAGGAAAACCCTATCAGGGCACTTGCTCCAGTGGGAAACAATTCTGAAGTTGGTCAGAGGTGGGGAATCATCTCCCATGCAGCCAGCAGCCCCCCCTCAAGGAGCGTCCTCATTGCAAAGCTGGGGGACTGTGCCGAGGCATCTGTGAGTAAACATGAGCTGAGTCCCAGGCCAGCTGCTGCTGAACTGTTCCCACCCTTCCCAGGTAAAACACCTGAATATGTACAAGGTCTTGAAAGCCTAGAGGAATGGCTGTGGAGCCACACCAGCGACATCACGCAGGCCGACTTGGTGCCTGCAGGCCAGCCAGGATGGTCCTGGCCCCGGGCGCTCTTCTGGAAGCTTTCCATTTCCCTGCCTGAGATACCCCTCCTGTCCCGGCCCCCACTGCTTTTTTCCTTCCTCACCTCTGCCCGGGGAGAAATTCCAGTGGAAGGTATGGGTGACACATCCTCTTCTTTAGCAGGTGGCAGCCTGGCAACTCCTGAAGAAAGTCCAGCAGAGCCCCACTCACACCGGGTCACCCACAAGCCGTGGCCCCTCACTCCCTCCCAACAGCACAGCCCCGAGACTGCTGACGGGGCAGAGAATATGGCGTCAGGCACAGCTGCAGGGGCTCTTGCTGCCTGGAGTTGTGTTTATATTGACCTCAAGCCAGGCACACCTGGGGAGGGCTGGCCAGCAGGGTCAGGCTGCCCAGGTCAGCCAATCCTCACCCCTCAGGGGCTCACATTGCAGAAAATGGACCTCGCTGAACCGGCCAGGTCCTGAGAGTCAGGAGAGACAAGAGGCTGCAGCTCCGGCTTGTTTTCTCATCATTTTATCTGGCTCGTGAGTGGGAGACAACTTCAAGAAGACCCTCCGCCTCTCCTAATGAGAGGAACCCAGGAGTCAGGGAGAGGAGGGGTGATGGGTGGAGACAGAGGCCTGGTGCCCCGGCTGCAGTGGAAGTCTCTGGAAGACCAGGCAGAGGGAGGCCGCACAGAGTGATGCCCAGGGTCACAGACCTGTCGGAGCTGCTGTTTGTTAGTTCAAGTCCTGCTCTCAGGTGCTCTGTGTCAGCTCCGAGTGACAGGCGATCTGGCGTGCTCTGAAATGAGGGCTATGTGCACGGTTCCTGTGTGCCCAGCCCTGCCGTGGTACCTGCCCAGGGGAGCTCCGTATCCTGGGAGGGGTCTGACCACGAGAGCCCCATGGGCTGCTGGGTAGTTGCACACGTGAGCTCCATAACCTGGGAGTGGCCTGACCATGAGAGCCCCGTGGGCTGCTGGGGACCTGCCCAGGTGAGCCCCATATCCTGGGAGGGGCCTGACCAGGAGAGCCCCATGGGCTGCTGGGTAGTTGCGCAGGTGAGCTCCATAACCTGGGACTGCCCTGACCACGAGAGCCCCGTGGGCTGCTGGGGACCTGGTAAAGGATGTCAGGACAGTCAGTGAAGCCACCGAGGATATACATCCAGTAGTTCCTAATTCCTACACCCTGCTGGCCTTTCTACCATCCACCAGGACATGCTATTCTGAATTAGACTTCAGTGATGCCTTCTTCTGTATTCCATTGGTCCCAGAAAGGCTCTGCTGCCCTAGTAACCAGATTTGGGAATGGAGAAATGCTGCCGCCTTGTGGCCGTTTCCCACAACAGCAGCTTTAAACCCAGTGCTAATGCTCACTAAATATTCACACTCATTGCAGGCCTGTGAATGACACCTGCCCTCAAAAACAATCCTGGGGTCGAAAATTGACCAAAAAATTCAAAAGAGGGCAACCATCCAAGAACACAATTTCAAGAGGTTAATTGTACTCTCCGTTTTTTTCTGTTTTTCTGTACCAGAAAGTTAAAAAGGCATGGAAAAATGCTGAACATTAGGAATAATTAAAGATATGCAAATCCAAATTACAAAAACCTATCAGCTCACACAAGTCAGAATGGCCATCAGCAAAAATTCTGCAAACAATAAATGCTGAAGGGGTTTTGGAGAAATGCCTACCCTTGGTTCAACATGGGACAAGGTAAGAGCCAGTAATGAAAACAAAAACGAGATGCCTTGTAAAGGTAAATACTGAGCTACCATTCAATCAAGCATACCCACTGCTGTGCCTAACGCCTGAGGGGATGAGAATCAAAAAGACACAGGCTGGGCTTCACTGGTGGCGCAGTGGTTGAGAGTCCGCCTGCCAATGCAGGAGACACGGGTTCATGCCCCGGTTCGGGAAGATCCCACATGCCGCGGAGCGGCTGGTCCCGTGAGCTATGGCTGCTGGGCCTGCGCGTCCGGAGCCTGTGCTCTGCAATGGGAGGGTCCACGGCAGTGAGAGGCCCATGTAGTGCAAAAAAAAAACAAAAAAAGACACAGGCTGGCAATCCTGCACTCCAGCAATATTTACCATAGCCAACACTTGGAAGCTACAAAAATGTCCATCCACAGAGGAATGCACAAAGAAGAAGTGGTCCGTGTACACAATGGAATATGACTCCAATAAAAAAATATAAATTCAATTTATAAAACAAACAAAAGTAAGGAGACATCAGCTTTTGGGGGCACATTCCACTCTAATATATAACCGAGGAACACTACTGCCAGGATGGTCTGTTTCCCTAGTTACCAGATTGGGAAAAACAGAAATGCTGCTGCCCTCTGGCCATTACCTGCAACAGCAGCTTTAAAACCTGTGCTAAGGGTCACTTCACATGCACCAGTACTGGAGGGCTGTAAATGAAACCTGCCCTCAAAATGTCTTGAGGGAGGTAATGGCCAAAATATTTCTAAATGTCACACATACTTCACGAAAACAATTTGAAGAGGTAAGCTGTACTCACAGTTTGAAGAAAAAAAGGACATGCCAGAAAGCTCAATTTCAAGGGATTATGAGACGCATGCAAATCCAACCACAAAGTGGTATCAGCTCACACTAGTCAGAATAAACATCAGCAAAAATACTACAAAAAATAAACGCTGAAGGTGTTGTGGAGAAGAGCATAACTTCAACTTTAAGTGGGACGTAACCTGGTAAGAGCCACTAATGAGAACAGAATGGAGGTGCCTCTACAAGGTAAACATTTTGCTACCATATGATCCAGCAGGCCCACTCCTGGGCCTATCACCTAAGAACACAGAATTGGAAAGACACAGGCAGGCAAATGTGCATTGCTGCAGCATTACAATAGCCATGACACGAAAGCAACCAAAAAGTCCATCAACAGATGAGTGGACAAAGAAGAACTGGTACACGTACAGACAGAATGTTAGCCAAGGGAAAAAAGGACACCATGCCATTTGCAGCACCGTAGATGAGTCTAGAGGTAATCCCG
The DNA here is from genome assembly GCF_949752795.1 of Hyperoodon ampullatus. Classification (NCBI taxonomy): domain Eukaryota; kingdom Metazoa; phylum Chordata; class Mammalia; order Artiodactyla; family Ziphiidae; genus Hyperoodon; species Hyperoodon ampullatus. Next base: position 106,815 of record NW_027640824.1, on the reverse strand, counting down.
TGACTTGTAGTAAGTCAGAAAGAGAAAGACACATATCGTATGATATCACTTATAGGTGTTACCTAAAAATTGATACCAGTGAAGATATTTCCACAGAGAAGGGCAATCACAGATTCATTAAACAAACTTATGGTTCACCAATGGAAAGGCGTGAGGATTGGATACATTAGGATATTGGGGCTAACAGACATATACAAACACAGGTGAAATATATAATCACCAAACACCTATGGAATACCAAGAGAAGACTACTCAACATTCTGTCATAACGTACATGGGACAAGGATCCCAGGAAGAACAGACATATGTATATGTGTAAAAGAACCACATGGTGCACGCCTACAACAAGCCAAACATTGTAATCAAACTTGCGGTGATAAAAAATAAAAATTAAATTAAAAAACGAACAAGAAGTAGTGAGACAAACATAAGGGGCTTTTTCCTGGCACATTCCATTCTAAATTACAACCTAGAACACGACTTCCATTGAGGCTCTGTTGCCCTAGTAACCAGGTTTGGTAAAGGAGAACTGCTGCCACCTTGTGGCCGTTTCACACAACAGCAGCTTTAATCCCAGGGCTAATGGGCAGTTGATATTCAAAATAATTGCAGGCCTGTAAATGACACCTGCCCTGAAAACAAATCCTGGGGTCGTATATCGACCAAAAAATTCAACAGATGTCCATATTTCAAAACGACAGTTTCAAGAGGCATATTTTACGCACATTTGTGTTCTGCTTCTTTTTCTTTCTTTATGTTTTTTCTTACAAAACGGGAATGGAAAAAGGCAACCCTCAGAATGGGAGGAAATATTTGCAAACGAATCAATGGACAAAGGTTTAATCTCCAATATATATAAACAGCTCATGCAGTTTAATATTAAAAAAACAAACAACCCAATACAAAAATGGGTAGAAGATCTAAATAGACATTTCTTCAAAGAAGACACAGAGATGGTCAAGACGCACATGAAAAGCTGCTCAACATCACTAATTAGTAGAGAAATGCAAATCCAAACTACAATGAGGTATCACCACACACCTGTTAGAATGGGCATCATCAGAAAATCTACAAACAACAAATGCTGGGGAGGCTGTGGACAAAAGGAACCCTCTTCCACTATTGGTGGGAATGTAAATTGATGCAGTCTCTATGGAGAACAGTATGGAGGTTCCTTAAGAAACTAAAAATAGAATTACCATATGATCCAGCAATCCCACTTCTGGGCATATACCCAGAGAAAACCATAAATCAAAAAGACACATTCACCACAATGTTCATTGCAGCGCTATTTTCAATAGCCAGGTAATGGAAGCAACCTAAATGCCCACAGACAGACGAATGGATAAAGATGTGGTACATATATAAAATGGAATATTACTCAGCCATACAAAGGAATGAAACTGGGTCATTTGTAGAGACGTCGATGGATCTAGAGACTGTCATACAGAGTGAAGTAAGTCAGAAAGAGAAAAACAAATATTGTATATTAATGCATATATGTGGAACCTAGAAAAATGGTACAGATGAACCAGTTTGCAGGGCAGAAATAGAGACACAGAGGTAGAGAACAAACGTATGGACACCAAGGGGTGAAGCCATGGGGTGGTGGTGGTGGGATGAGTTGGGAGATTGGGATTGACCTGTATACATGTATATGTATAAAATAGATAACTAATAATAACCTGCTGTATAAAAAAATAAATAAAATTAAATGTCAAAAGTTTAAAAAATAAATAAAATTTAAAAATAAAACAGAAAAAAGTTCTTCCCTTCACACAGATGTATTTATATGAATGAATTATATCCATGCTTATATCTATAAATGCTTAAAAGAGGAATAAAATCTACCTTGAACCAAAAAAGAAAAAAAAAAACAGAACCACCAGTTATACAGAGGAAAACCCTATCAGGGCACTTGCTCCAGTGGGAAACAATTCTGAAGTTGTTCAGAGGTGGGGAATCATCTCCCATGCAGCCAGCAGCCCCCCCTCAAGGAGCGTCCTCATTGCAAAGCTGGGGGACTGTGCCGAGGCATCTGTGAGTAAACATGAGCTGAGTCCCAGGCCAGCTGCTGCTGAACTGTTCCCACCCTTCCCAGGTAAAACACCTGAATATGTACAAGGTCTTGAAAGCCTAGAGGAATGGCTGTGGAGCCACATCAGGGACAGCACGCAGGCCGACTTGGTGCCTGCAGGCCAGCCAGGATGGTCCTGGCCCCGGGCGCTCTTCTGGAAGCTTTCCATTTCCCTGCCTGAGATACCCCTCCTGTCCCGGCCCCCACTGCTTTTTTCCTTCCTCACCTCTGCCCGGGGAGAAATTCCAGTGGAAGGTATGGGTGACACATCCTCTTCTTTAGCAGGTGGCAGCCTGGCAACTCCTGAAGAAAGTCCAGCAGAGCCCCACTCACACCGGGCCACCCACAAAGCCGTGGCCCCTCACTCCCTCCCAACAGCACAGCCCCGAGACTGCTGACGGGGCAGAGAATATGGCGTCAGGCACAGCTGCAGGGGCTCTTGCTGCCTGGAGTTGTGTTTATATTGACCTCAAGCCAGGCACACCTGGGGAGGGCTGGCCAGCAGGGTCAGGCTGCCCAGGTCAGCCAATCCTCACCCCTCAGGGGCTCACATTGCAGAAAATGGACCTCGCTGAACCGGCCAGGTCCTGAGAGTCAGGAGAGACAAGAGGCTGCAGCTCCGGCTTGTTTTCTCATCATTTTATCTGGCTCGTGAGTGGGAGACAACTTCAAGAAGACCCTCCGCCTCTCCTAATGAGAGGAACCCAGGAGTCAGGGAGAGGAGGGGTGATGGGTGGAGACAGAGGCCTGGTGCCCCGGCTGCAGTGGAAGTCTCTGGAAGACCAGGCAGAGGGAGGCCGCACAGAGTGATGCCCAGGGTCACAGACCTGGCGGAGCTGCTGTTTGTTAGTTCAAGTCCTGCTCTCAGGTGCTCTGTGTCAGCTCCGAGTGACAGGCGATCTGGCGTGCTCTGAAATGAGGGCTATGTGCACGGTTCCTGTGTGCCCAGCCCTGCCGTGGTACCTGCCCAGGGGAGCTCCGTATCCTGGGAGGGGTCTGACCACGAGAGCCCCATGGGCTGCTGGGTAGTTGCACACGTGAGCTCCATAACCTGGGAGTGGCCTGACCATGAGAGCCCCGTGGGCTGCTGGGGACCTGCCCAGGTGAGCCCCATATCCTGGGAGGGGCCTGACCAGGAGAGCCCCATGGGCTGCTGGGTAGTTGCGCAGGTGAGCTCCATAACCTGGGATTGCCCTGACCACGAGAGCCCCGTGGGCTGCTGGGGACCTGGTAAAGGATGTCAGGACAGTCAGTGAAGCCACCGAGGATATACATCCAGTAGTTCCTAATTCCTACACCCTGCTGGCCTTTCTACCATCCACCAGGACATGCTATTCTGAATTAGACTTCAGTGATGCCTTCTTCTGTATTCCATTGGTCCCAGAAAGGCTCTGCTGCCCTAGTAACCAGATTTGGGAATGGAGAAATGCTGCCGCCTTGTGGCCGTTTCCCACAACAGCAGCTTTAAACCCAGTGCTAATGCTCACTAAATATTCACACTCATTGCAGGCCTGTGAATGACACCTGCCCTCAAAAACAATCCTGGGGTCGAAAATTGACCAAAAAATTCAAAAGAGGGCAACCATCCAAGAACACAATTTCAAGAGGTTAATTGTACTCTCCGTTTTTTTCTGTTTTTCTGTACCAGAAAGTTAAAAAGGCATGGAAAAATGCTGAACATTAGGAATAATTAAAGATATGCAAATCCAAATTACAAAAACCTATCAGCTCACACAAGTCAGAATGGCCATCAGCAAAAATTCTGCAAACAATAAATGCTGAAGGGGTTTTGGAGAAATGCCTACCCTTGGTTCAACATGGGACAAGGTAAGAGCCAGTAATGAAAACAAAAACGAGATGCCTTGTAAAGGTAAATACTGAGCTACCATTCAATCAAGCATACCCACTGCTGTGCCTAACGCCTGAGGGGATGAGAATCAAAAAGACACAGGCTGGGCTTCACTGGTGGCGCAGTGGTTGAGAGTCCGCCTGCCAATGCAGGAGACACGGGTTCATGCCCCGGTTCGGGAAGATCCCACATGCCGTGGAGCGGCTGGTCCCGTGAGCTATGGCTGCTGGGCCTGCGCGTCCGGAGCCTGTGCTCTGCAATGGGAGGGTCCACGGCAGTGAGAGGCCCATGTAGTGCAAAAAAAAAACAAAAAAAGACACAGGCTGGCAATCCTGCACTCCAGCAATATTTACCATAGCCAACACTTGGAAGCTACAAAAATGTCCATCCACAGAGGAATGCACAAAGAAGAAGTGGTCCGTGTACACAATGGAATATGACTCCAATAAAAAAATATAAATTCAATTTATAAAACAAACAAAAGTAAGGAGACATCAGCTTTTGGGGGCACATTCCACTCTAATATATAACCGAGGAACACTACTGCCAGGATGGTCTGTTTCCCTAGTTACCAGATTGGGAAAAACAGAAATGCTGCTGCCCTCTGGCCATTACCTGCAACAGCAGCTTTAAAACCTGTGCTAAGGGTCACTTCACATGCACCAGTACTGGAGGGCTGTAAATGAAACCTGCCCTCAAAATGTCTTGAGGGAGGTAATGGCCAAAATATTTCTAAATGTCACACATACTTCACGAAAACAATTTGAAGAGGTAAGCTGTACTCACAGTTTGAAGAAAACAAGGACATGCCAGAAAGCTCAATTTCAAGGGATTATGAGACGCATGCAAATCCAACCACAAAGTGGTATCAGCTCACACTAGTCAGAATAAACATCAGCAAAAATACTACAAAAAATAAACGCTGAAGGTGTTGTGGAGAAGAGCATAACTTCAACTTTAAGTGGGACGTAACCTGGTAAGAGCCACTAATGAGAACAGAATGGAGGTGCCTCTACAAGGTAAACATTTTGCTACCATATGATCCAGCAGGCCCACTCCTGGGCCTATCACCTAAGAACACAGAATTGGAAAGACACAGGCAGGCAAATGTGCATTGCTGCAGCATTACAATAGCCATGACACGAAAGCAACCAAAAAGTCCATCAACAGATGAGTGGACAAAGAAGAACTGGTACACGTACAGACAGAATGTTAGCCAAGGGAAAAAAGGACACCATGCCATTTGCAGCACCGTAGATGAGTCTAGAGGTAATCCCGTGACTTGTAGTAAGTCAGAAAGAGAAAGACACATATCGTATGATATCACTTATAGGTGTTACCTAAAAATTGATACCAGTGAAGATATTTCCACAGAGAAGGGCAATCACAGATTCATTAAACAAACTTATGGTTCACCAATGGAAAGGCGTGAGGATTGGATACATTAGGATATTGGGGCTAACAGACATATACAAACACAGGTGAAATATATAATCACCAAACACCTATGGAATACCAAGAGAAGACTACTCAACATTCTGTCATAACGTACATGGGACAAGGATCCCAGGAAGAACAGACATATGTATATGTGTAAAAGAACCACATGGTGCACGCCTACAACAAGCCAAACATTGTAATCAAACTTGCGGTGATAAAAAATAAAAATTAAATTAAAAAACGAACAAGAAGTAGTGAGACAAACATAAGGGGCTTTTTCCTGGCACATTCCATTCTAAATTACAACCTAGAACACGACTTCCATTGAGGCTCTGTTGCCCTAGTAACCAGGTTTGGTAAAGGAGAACTGCTGCCACCTTGTGGCCGTTTCACACAACAGCAGCTTTAATCCCAGGGCTAATGGGCAGTTGATATTCAAAATAATTGCAGGCCTGTAAATGACACCTGCCCTGAAAACAAATCCTGGGGTCGTATATCGACCAAAAAATTCAACAGATGTCCATATTTCAAAACGACAGTTTCAAGAGGCATATTTTACGCACATTTGTGTTCTGCTTCTTTTTCTTTCTTTATGTTTTTTCTTACAAAACGGGAATGGAAAAAGGCAACCCTCAGAATGGGAGGAAATATTTGCAAACGAAAAAATGGACAAAGGTTTAATCTCCAATATATATAAACAGCTCATGCAGTTTAATATTAAAAAAACAAACAACCCAATACAAAAATGGGTAGAAGATCTAAATAGACATTTCTTCAAAGAAGACACAGAGATGGTCAAGACGCACATGAAAAGCTGCTCAACATCACTAATTAGTAGAGAAATGCAAATCCAAACTACAATGAGGTATCACCACACACCTGTTAGAATGGGCATCATCAGAAAATCTACAAACAACAAATGCTGGGGAGGCTGTGGACAAAAGGAACCCTCTTCCACTATTGGTGGGAATGTAAATTGATGCAGTCTCTATGGAGAACAGTATGGAGGTTCCTTAAGAAACTAAAAATAGAATTACCATATGATCCAGCAATCCCACTTCTGGGCATATACCCAGAGAAAACCATAAATCAAAAAGACACATTCACCACAATGTTCATTGCAGCGCTATTTTCAATAGCCAGGTAATGGAAGCAACCTAAATGCCCACAGACAGACGAATGGATAAAGATGTGGTACATATATAAAATGGAATATTACTCAGCCATACAAAGGAATGAAACTGGGTCATTTGTAGAGACGTCGATGGATCTAGAGACTGTCATACAGAGTGAAGTAAGTCAGAAAGAGAAAAACAAATATTGTATATTAATGCATATATGTGGAACCTAGAAAAATGGTACAGATGAACCAGTTTGCAGGGCAGAAATAGAGACACAGAGGTAGAGAACAAACGTATGGACACCAAGGGGTGAAGCCATGGGGTGGTGGTGGTGGGATGAGTTGGGAGATTGGGATTGACCTGTATACATGTATATGTATAAAATAGATAACTAATAATAACCTGCTGTATAAAAAAATAAATAAAATTAAATGTCAAAAGTTTAAAAAATAAATAAAATTTAAAAATAAAACAGAAAAAAGTTCTTCCCTTCACACAGATGTATTTATATGAATGAATTATATCCATGCTTATATCTATAAATGCTTAAAAGAGGAATAAAATCTACCTTGAACCAAAAAAGAAAAAAAAAACAGAACCACCAGTTATACAGAGGAAAACCCTATCAGGGCACTTGCTCCAGTGGGAAACAATTCTGAAGTTGGTCAGAGGTGGGGAATCATCTCCCATGCAGCCAGCAGCCCCCCCTCAAGGAGCGTCCTCATTGCAAAGCTGGGGGACTGTGCCGAGGCATCTGTGAGTAAACATGAGCTGAGTCCCAGGCCAGCTGCTGCTGAACTGTTCCCACCCTTCCCAGGTAAAACACCTGAATATGTACAAGGTCTTGAAAGCCTAGAGGAATGGCTGTGGAGCCACATCAGGGACAGCACGCAGGCCGACTTGGTGCCTGCAGGCCAGCCAGGATGGTCCTGGCCCCGGGCGCTCTTCTGGAAGCTTTCCATTTCCCTGCCTGAGATACCCCTCCTGTCCCGGCCCCCACTGCTTTTTTCCTTCCTCACCTCTGCCCGGGGAGAAATTCCAGTGGAAGGTATGGGTGACACATCCTCTTCTTTAGCAGGTGGCAGCCTGGCAACTCCTGAAGAAAGTCCAGCAGAGCCCCACTCACACCGGGCCACCCACAAAGCCGTGGCCCCTCACTCCCTCCCAACAGCACAGCCCCGAGACTGCTGACGGGGCAGAGAATATGGCGTCAGGCACAGCTGCAGTGGCTCTTGCTGCCTGGAGTTGTGTTTATATTGACCTCAAGCCAGGCACACCTGGGGAGGGCTGGCCAGCAGGGTCAGGCTGCCCAGGTCAGCCAATCCTCACCCCTCAGGGGCTCACATTGCAGAAAATGGACCTCTCTGAACCGGCCAGGTCCTGAGAGTCAGGAGAGACAAGAGGCTGCAGCTCCGGCTTGTTTTCTCATCATTTTATCTGGCTCGTGAGTGGGAGACAACTTCAAGAAGACCCTCCGCCTCTCCTAATGAGAGGAACCCAGGAGTCAGGGAGAGGAGGGGTGATGGGTGGAGACAGAGGCCTGGTGCCCCGGCTGCAGTGGAAGTCTCTGGAAGACCAGGCAGAGGGAGGCCGCACAGAGTGATGCCCAGGGTCACAGACCTGGCGGAGCTGCTGTTTGTTAGTTCAAGTCCTGCTCTCAGGTGCTCTGTGTCAGCTCCGAGTGACAGGCGATCTGGCGTGCTCTGAAATGAGGGCTATGTGCACGGTTCCTGTGTGCCCAGCCCTGCCGTGGTACCTGCCCAGGGGAGCTCCGTATCCTGGAGGGGCCTGACCACGAGAGCCCCATGGGCTGCTGGGTAGTTGCACACGTGAGCTCCATAACCTGGGAGTGGCCTGACCATGAGAGCCCCGTGGGCTGCTGGGGACCTGCCCAGGTGAGCCCCATATCCTGGGAGGGGCCTGACCAGGAGAGCCCCATGGGCTGCTGGGTAGTTGCGCAGGTGAGCTCCATAACCTGGGATTGCCCTGACCACGAGAGCCCCGTGGGCTGCTGGGGACCTGGTAAAGGATGTCAGGACAGTCAGTGAAGCCACCGAGGATATACATCCAGTAGTTCCTAATTCCTACACCCTGCTGGCCTTTCTACCATCCACCAGGACATGCTATTCTGAATTAGACTTCAGTGATGCCTTCTTCTGTATTCCATTGGTCCCAGAAAGGCTCTGCTGCCCTAGTAACCAGATTTGGGAATGGAGAAATGCTGCCGCCTTGTGGCCGTTTCCCACAACAGCAGCTTTAAACCCAGTGCTAATGCTCACTAAATATTCACACTCATTGCAGGCCTGTGAATGACACCTGCCCTCAAAAACAATCCTGGGGTCGAAAATTGACCAAAAAATTCAAAAGAGGGCAACCATCCAAGAACACAATTTCAAGAGGTTAATTGTACTCTCCGTTTTTTTTCTGTTTTTCTGTACCAGAAAGTTAAAAAGGCATGGAAAAATGCTGAACATTAGGAATAATTAAAGATATGCAAATCCAAATTACAAAAACCTATCAGCTCACACAAGTCAGAATGGCCATCAGCAAAAATTCTGCAAACAATAAATGCTGAAGGGGTTTTGGAGAAATGCCTACCCTTGGTTCAACATGGGACAAGGTAAGAGCCAGTAATGAAAACAAAAACGAGGTGCCTTGTAAAGGTAAATACTGAGCTACCATTCAATCAAGCATACCCACTGCTGTGCCTAACGCCTGAGGGGATGAGAATCAAAAAGACACAGGCTGGGCTTCACTGGTGGCGCAGTGGTTGAGAGTCCGCCTGCCAATGCAGGAGACACGGGTTCATGCCCCGGTTCGGGAAGATCCCACATGCCGCGGAGCGGCTGGTCCCGTGAGCTATGGCTGCTGGGCCTGCGCGTCCGGAGCCTGTGCTCTGCAATGGGAGGGTCCACGGCAGTGAGAGGCCCATGTAGTGCAAAAACAAACAAAAAAAGACACAGGCTGGCAATCCTGCACTCCAGCAATATTTACCATAGCCAACACTTGGAAGCTACAAAAATGTCCATCCACAGAGGAATGCACAAAGAAGAAGTGGTCCGTGTACACAATGGAATATGACTCCAATAAAAAAATATAAATTCAATTTATAAAACAAACAAAAGTAAGGAGACATCAGCTTTTGGGGGCACATTCCACTCTAATATATAACCGAGGAACATTACTGCCAGGATGGTCTGTTTCCCTAGTTACCAGATTGGGAAAAACAGAAATGCTGCTGCCCTCTGGCCATTACCTGCAACAGCAGCTTTAAAACCTGTGCTAAGGGTCACTTCACATGCACCAGTACTGGAGGGCTGTAAATGAAACCTGCCCTCAAAATGTCTTGAGGGAGGTAATGGCCAAAATATTTCTAAATGTCACACATACTTCACGAAAACAATTTGAAGAGTTAAGCTGTACTCACAGTTTGAAGAAAACAAGGACATGCCAGAAAGCTCAATTTCAAGGGATTATGAGACGCATGCAAATCCAACCACAAAGTGGTATCAGCTCACACTAGTCAGAATAAACATCAGCAAAAATACTACAAAAAATAAACGCTGAAGGTGTTGTGGAGAAGAGCATAACTTCAACTTTAAGTGGGACGTAACCTGGTAAGAGCCACTAATGAGAACAGAATGGAGGTGCCTCTACAAGGTAAACATTTTGCTACCATATGATCCAGCAGGCCCACTCCTGGGCCTATCACCTAAGAACACAGAATTGGAAAGACACAGGCAGGCAAATGTGCATTGCTGCAGCATTACAATAGCCATGACACGGAAGCAACCAAAAAGTCCATCAACAGATGAGTGGACAAAGAAGAACTGGTACATGTACAGACAGAATGTTAGCCAAGGGAAAAAAGGACTCAATGCCATTTGCAGCACCGTAGATGAGTCTAGAGGTAATCCCGTGACTTGTAGTAAGTCAGAAAAAGAAAGACACATATCGTATGATATCACTTATAGGTGTTACCTAAAACTTGATACCAGTGAAGATATTTCCACAGAGAAGGGCAATCACAGATTCATTAAACAAACTTATGGTTCACCAATGGAAAGGCGTGAGGATTGGATACATTAGGATATTGGGGTTAACAGACATATACAAACACAGGTGAAATATATAATCACCAAACACCTATGGAATACCAAGAGAAGACTACTCAAAATTCTGTCATAACGTACATGGGACAAGGATCCCAGGAAGAACAGACATATGTATATGTGTAAAAGAACCACATGGTGCACGCCTACAACAACCCAAACATTGTAATCAAACTTGCTGTGATAAAAAATAAAAATTAAATTAAAAAACGAACAAGAAGTAGTGAGACAAACTTAAGGGGCTTTTTCCTGGCACATTCCATTCTAAATTACAACCTAGAACACGACTTCCATTGAGGCTCTGTTGCCCTAGTAACCAGGTTTGGTAAAGGAGAACTGCTGCCACCTTGTGGCCGTTTCACACAACAGCAGCTTTAATCCCAGGGCTAATGGGCAGTTGATATTCAAAATAATTGCAGGCCTGTAAATGACACCTGCCCTGAAAACAAATCCTGGGGTCGTATATCGACCAAAAAGTTCAACAGACGTCCATATTTCAAAACGACAGTTTCAAGAGGCATATTTTACGCACATTTGTGTTCTGCTTCCTTTTCTTTCTTTATGTTTTTTCTTACAAAACGGGAATGGAAAAAGGCAACCCTCAGAATGGGAGGAAATATTTGCAAACGAATCAATGGACAAAGGTTTAATCTCCAATATATATAAACAGCTCATGCAGTTTAATATTAAAAAAACAAACAACCCAATACAAAAATGGGTAGAAGATCTAAATAGACATTTCTTCAAAGAAGACACAGAGATGGTCAAGACGCACATGAAAAGCTGCTCAACATCACTAATTAGTAGAGAAATGCAAATCCAAACTACAATGAGGTATCACCACACACCTGTTAGAATGGGCATCATCAGAAAATCTACAAACAACAAATGCTGGGGAGGCTGTGGACAAAAGGAACCCTCTTCCACTATTGGTGGGAATGTAAATTGATGCAGTCACTATGGAGAACAGTATGGAGGTTCCTTAAGAAACTAAAAATAGGGGCCTCCCTGGTGGCGCAGTGGTTGAGAGTCCGCCTGCCGATGCAGGGGATACGGGTTCGTGCCCCGGTCTGGGAGGATCCCATATGCCGCGGAGCGGCTGGGCCCGTGAGCCATGGCTGCTGAGCCTGCGCGTCCGGAGCCTGTGCTCCGCAACGGGAGAGGCCACAACAGTGAGAGGCCCGCGTACAGCAAAAAAAAAAAAAAAAAAAAAAAAAAAAAAGAAACTAAAAATAGAATTACCATATGATCCAGCAATCCCACTTCTGGGCATATACCCAGAGAAAACCATAAATCAAAAAGACACATTCACCACAATGTTCATTGCAGCGCTATTTTCAATAGCCAGGTAATGGAAGCAACCTAAATGCCCACAGACAGACGAATGGATAAAGATGTGGTACATATATAAAATGGAATATTACTCAGCCATACAAAGGAATGAAACTGGGTCATTTGTAGAGACGTCGATGGATCTAGAGACTGTCATACAGAGTGAAGTAAGTCACAAACAGAAAAACAAATATTGTATATTAATGCATATATGTGGAACCTAGAAAAATGGTACAGATGAACCAGTTTGCAGGGCAGAAATAGAGACACAGAGGTAGAGAACAAACGTATGGACACCAAGGGGTGAAGCCATGGGGTGGTGGTGGTGGGATGAGTTGGGAGATTGGGATTGACCTGTATACATGTATATGTATAAAATAGATAACTAATAATAACCTGCTGTATAAAAAAATAAATAAAATTAAATGTCAAAAGTTTAAAAAATAAATAAAATTTAAAAATAAAACAGAAAAAAGTTCTTCCCTTCACACAGATGTATTTATATGAATGAATTATATCCATGCTTATATCTATAAATGCTTAAAAGAGGAATAAAATCTACCTTGAACCAAAAAAGAAAAAAAAAACAGAACCACCAGTTATACAGAGGAAAACCCTATCAGGGCACTTGCTCCAGTGGGAAACAATTCTGAAGTTGGTCAGAGGTGGGGAATCATCTCCCATGCAGCCAGCAGCCCCCCCTCAAGGAGCGTCCTCATTGCAAAGCTGGGGGACTGTGCCGAGGCATCTGTGAGTAAACGTGAGCTGAGTCCCAGGCCAGCTGCTGCTGAACTGTTCCCACCCTTCCCAGGTAAAACACCTGAATATGTACAAGGCCTTGAAAGCCTAGAGGAATGGCTGTGGAGCCACATCAGCGACAGCATGCAGGCCGACTTGGTGCCTGCAGGCCAGCCAGGATGGTCCTGGCCCCGGGCGCTCTTCTGGAAGCTTTCCATTTCCCTGCCTGAGATACCCCCTCCTGTCCCGGCCCCCACTGCTTTTTTCCTTCCTCACCTCTGCCCGGGGAGAAATTCCAGTGGAAGGTATGGGTGACACATCCTCTTCTTTAGCAGGTGGCAGCCTGGCAACTCCTGAAGAAAGTCCAGCAGAGCCCCACTCACACCGCGTCACCCACAAGCCGTGGCCCCTCACTCCCTCCCAACAGCACAGCCCCGAGACTGCTGACGGGGCAGAGAATATGGCATCAGGCACAGCTGCAGTGGCTCTTGCTGCCTGGAGTTGTGTTTATATTGACCTCAAGCCAGGCAAACCTGGGGAGGGCTGGCCAGCAGGGTCAGGCTGCCCAGGTCAGCCAATCCTCACCCCTCAGGGGCTCACATTGCAGAAAATGGACCTCGCTGAACCAGCCAGGTCCTGAGAGTCAGGAGAGACAAGAGGCTGCAGCTCCGGCTTGTTTTCTCATCATTTTATCTGGCTCGTGAGTGGGAGACAACTTCAAGAAGACCCTCCGCCTCTCCTAATGAGAGGAACCCAGGAGTCAGGGAGAGGAGGGGTGATGGGTGGAGACAGAGGCCTGGTGCCCCGGCTGCAGTGGAAGTCTCTGGAAGACCAGGCAGAGGGAGGCCGCACAGAGTGATGCCCAGGGTCACAGACCTGGCGGAGCTGCTGTTTGTTAGTTCAAGTCCTGCTCTCAGCTGCTCTGTGTCAGCTCCGAGTGACAGGCGATCTGGCGTGCTCTGAAATGAGGGCTATGTGCACGGTTCCTGTGTGCCCAGCCCTGCCGTGGTACCTGCCCAGGGGAGCTCCGTATCCTGGGAGGGGTCTGACCACGAGAGCCCCATGGGCTGCTGGGTAGTTGCACACGTGAGCTCCATAACCTGGGAGTGGCCTGACCATGAGAGCCCCGTGGGCTGCTGGGGACCTGCCCAGGTGAGCCCCATATCCTGGGAGGGGCCTGACCAGGAGAGCCCCATGGGCTGCTGGGTAGTTGCGCAGGTGAGCTCCATAACCTGGGATTGCCCTGACCACGAGAGCCCCGTGGGCTGCTGGGGACCTGGTAAAGGATGTCAGGACAGTCAGTGAAGCCACCGAGGATATACATCCAGTAGTTCCTAATTCCTACACCCTGCTGGCCTTTCTACCATCCACCAGGACATGCTATTCTGAATTAGACTTCAGTGATGCCTTCTTCTGTATTCCATTGGTCCCAGAAAGGCTCTGCTGCCCTAGTAACCAGATTTGGGAATGGAGAAATGCTGCCGCCTTGTGGCCGTTTCCCACAACAGCAGCTTTAAACCCAGTGCTAATGCTCACTAAATATTCACACTCATTGCAGGCCTGTGAATGACACCTGCCCTCAAAAACAATCCTGGGGTCGAAAATTGACCAAAAAATTCAAAAGAGGGCAACCATCCAAGAACACAATTTCAAGAGGTTAATTGTACTCTCCGTTTTTTTTCTGTTTTTCTGTACCAGAAAGTTAAAAAGGCATGGAAAAATGCTGAACATTAGGAATAATTAAAGATATGCAAATCCAAATTACAAAAACCTATCAGCTCACACAAGTCAGAATGGCCATCAGCAAAAATTCTGCAAACAATAAATGCTGAAGGGGTTTTGGAGAAATGCCTACCCTTGGTTCAACATGGGACAAGGTAAGAGCCAGTAATGAAAACAAAAACGAGGTGCCTTGTAAAGGTAAATACTGAGCTACCATTCAATCAAGCATACCCACTGCTGTGCCTAACGCCTGAGGGGATGAGAATCAAAAAGACACAGGCTGGGCTTCACTGGTGGCGCAGTGGTTGAGAGTCCGCCTGCCAATGCAGGAGACACGGGTTCATGCCCCGGTTCGGGAAGATCCCACATGCCGCGGAGCGGCTGGTCCCGTGAGCTATGGCTGCTGGGCCTGCGCGTCCGGAGCCTGTGCTCTGCAATGGGAGGGTCCACGGCAGTGAGAGGCCCATGTAGTGCAAAAACAAACAAAAAAAGACACAGGCTGGCAATCCTGCACTCCAGCAATATTTACCATAGCCAACACTTGGAAGCTACAAAAATGTCCATCCACAGAGGAATGCACAAAGAAGAAGTGGTCCGTGTACACAATGGAATATGACTCCAATAAAAAAATATAAATTCAATTTATAAAACAAACAAAAGTAAGGAGACATCAGCTTTTGGGGGCACATTCCACTCTAATATATAACCGAGGAACACTACTGCCAGGATGGTCTGTTTCCCTAGTTACCAGATTGGGAAAAACAGAAATGCTGCTGCCCTCTGGCCATTACCTGCAACAGCAGCTTTAAAACCTGTGCTAAGGGTCACTTCACATGCACCAGTACTGGAGGGCTGTAAATGAAACCTGCCCTCAAAATGTCTTGAGGGAGGTAATGGCCAAAATATTTCTAAATGTCACACATACTTCACGAAAACAATTTGAAGAGGTAAGCTGTACTCACAGTTTGAAGAAAAAAAGGACATGCCAGAAAGCTCAATTTCAAGGGATTATGAGACGCATGCAAATCCAACCACAAAGTGGTATCAGCTCACACTAGTCAGAATAAACATCAGCAAAAATACTACAAAAAATAAACGCTGAAGGTGTTGTGGAGAAGAGCATAACTTCAACTTTAAGTGGGACGTAACCTGGTAAGAGCCACTAATGAGAACAGAATGGAGGTGCCTCTACAAGGTAAACATTTTGCTACCATATGATCCAGCAGGCCCACTCCTGGGCCTATCACCTAAGAACACAGAATTGGAAAGACACAGGCAGGCAAATGTGCATTGCTGCAGCATTACAATAGCCATGACACGAAAGCAACCAAAAAGTCCATCAACAGATGAGTGGACAAAGAAGAACTGGTACACGTACAGACAGAATGTTAGCCAAGGGAAAAAAGGACACCATGCCATTTGCAGCACCGTAGATGAGTCTAGAGGTAATCCCGTGACTTGTAGTAAGTCAGAAAGAGAAAGACACATATCGTATGATATCACTTATAGGTGTTACCTAAAACTTGATACCAGTGAAGATATTTCCA
This sequence comes from Hyperoodon ampullatus, assembly GCF_949752795.1. Classification (NCBI taxonomy): domain Eukaryota; kingdom Metazoa; phylum Chordata; class Mammalia; order Artiodactyla; family Ziphiidae; genus Hyperoodon; species Hyperoodon ampullatus. Next base: position 90,877 of record NW_027640824.1, on the reverse strand, counting down.
CAGAGAAGGGCAATCACAGATTCATTAAACAAACTTATGGTTCACCAATGGAAAGGCGTGAGGATTGGATACATTAGGATATTGGGGTTAACAGACATATACAAACACAGGTGAAATATATAATCACCAAACACCTACGGAATACCAAGAGAAGACTACTCAACATTCTGTCATAACGTACATGGGACAAGGATCCCAGGAAGAACAGACATATGTATATGTGTAAAAGAACCACATGGTGCACGCCTACAACAAGCCAAACATTGTAATCAAACTTGCGGTGATAAAAAATAAAAATTAAATTAAAAAACGAACAAGAAGTAGTGAGACAAACATAAGGGGCTTTTTCCTGGCACATTCCATTCTAAATTACAACCTAGAACACGACTTCCATTGAGGCTCTGTTGCCCTAGTAACCAGGTTTGGTAAAGGAGAACTGCTGCCACCTTGTGGCCGTTTCACACAACAGCAGCTTTAATCCCAGGGCTAATGGGCAGTTGATATTCAAAATAATTGCAGGCCTGTAAATGACACCTGCCCTGAAAACAAATCCTGGGGTCGTATATCGACCAAAAAACTTCAACAGACGTCCATATTTCAAAACGACAGTTTCAAGAGGCATATTTTACGCACATTTGTGTTCTGCTTCTTTTTCTTTCTTTATTTTTTTTCTTACAAAACGGGAATGGAAAAAGGCAACCCTCAGAATGGGAGGAAATATTTGCAAACGAATCAATGGACAAAGGTTTAATCTCCAATATATATAAACAGCTCATGCAGTTTAATATTAAAAAAACAAACAACCCAATACAAAAATGGGTAGAAGATCTAAATAGACATTTCTTCAAAGAAGACACAGAGATGGTCAAGACGCACATGAAAAGCTGCTCAACATCACTAATTAGTAGAGAAATGCAAATCAAAACTACAATGAGGTATCACCACACACCTGTTAGAATGGGCATCATCAGAAAATCTACAAACAACAAATGCTGGGGAGGCTGTGGACAAAAGGAACCCTCTTCCACTATTGGTGGGAATGTAAATTGATGCAGTCACTATGGAGAACAGTATGGAGGTTCCTTAAGAAACTAAAAATAGGGCCTCCCTGGTGGCGCAGTGGTTGAGAGCCCGCCTGCCGATGCAGGGGATACGGGTTCGTGCCCCGGTCTGGGAGGATCCCATATGCCGCGGAGCGGCTGGGCCCGTGAGCCATGGCTGCTGAGCCTGCGCATCCGGAGCCTGTGCTCCGCAACGGGAGAGGCCACAACAGTGAGAGGCCCGCATACCACAAAAAAAAAAAAAAAAAAAAAAAAAAAAAAAAAAAAAAAAAGAAACTAAAAATAGAATTACCATATGATCCAGCAATCCCACTTCTGGGCATATACCCAGAGAAAACCATAAATCAAAAAGACACATTCACCACAATGTTCATTGCAGCGCTATTTTCAATAGCCAGGTAATGGAAGCAACCTAAATGCCCACAGACAGACGAATGGATAAAGATGTGGTACATATATAAAATGGAATATTACTCAGCCATACAAAGGAATGAAACTGGGTCATTTGTAGAGACGTCGATGGATCTAGAGACTGTCATACAGAGTGAAGTAAGTCAGAAAGAGAAAAACAAATATTGTATATTAATGCATATATGTGGAACCTAGAAAAATGGTACAGATGAACCAGTTTGCAGGGCAGAAATAGAGACACAGAGGTAGAGAACAAACGTATGGACACCAAGGGGTGAAGCCATGGGGTGGTGGTGGTGGGATGAGTTGGGAGATTGGGATTGACCTGTATACATGTATATGTATAAAATAGATAACTAATAATAACCTGCTGTATAAAAAAATAAATAAAATTAAATGTCAAAAGTTTAAAAAATAAATAAAATTTAAAAATAAAACAGAAAAAAGTTCTTCCCTTCACACAGATGTATTTATATGAATGAATTATATCCATGCTTATATCTATAAATGCTTAAAAGAGGAATAAAATCTACCTTGAACCAAAAAAGAAAAAAAAAACAGAACCACCAGTTATACAGAGGAAAACCCTATCAGGGCACTTGCTCCAGTGGGAAACAATTCTGAAGTTGTTCAGAGGTGGGGAATCATCTCCCATGCAGCCAGCAGCCCCCCCTCAAGGAGCGTCCTCATTGCAAAGCTGGGGGACTGTGCCGAGGCATCTGTGAGTAAACATGAGCTGAGTCCCAGGCCAGCTGCTGCTGAACTGTTCCCACCCTTCCCAGGTAAAACACCTGAATATGTACAAGGTCTTGAAAGCCTAGAGGAATGGCTGTGGAGCCACATCAGGGACAGCACGCAGGCCGACTTGGTGCCTGCAGGCCAGCCAGGATGGTCCTGGCCCCGGGCGCTCTTCTGGAAGCTTTCCATTTCCCTGCCTGAGATACCCCTCCTGTCCCGGCCCCCACTGCTTTTTTCCTTCCTCACCTCTGCCCGGGGAGAAATTCCAGTGGAAGGTATGGGTGACACATCCTCTTCTTTAGCAGGTGGCAGCCTGGCAACTCCTGCAGAAAGTCCAGCAGAGCCCCACTCACACCGGGCCACCCACAAAGCCGTGGCCCCTCACTCCCTCCCAACAGCACAGCCCCGAGACTGCTGACGGGGCAGAGAATATGGCGTCAGGCACAGCTGCAGGGGCTCTTGCTGCCTGGAGTTGTGTTTATATTGACCTCAAGCCAGGCACACCTGGGGAGGGCTGGCCAGCAGGGTCAGGCTGCCCAGGTCAGCCAATCCTCACCCCTCAGGGGCTTACATTGCAGAAAATGGACCTCGCTGAACCGGCCAGGTCCTGAGAGTCAGGAGAGACAAGAGGCTGCAGCTCCGGCTTGTTTTCTCTTCATTTTATCTGGCTCGTGAGTGGGAGACAACTTCAAGAAGACCCTCCGCCTCTCCTAATGAGAGGAACCCAGGAGTTAGGGAGAGGAGGGGTGATGGGTGGAGACAGAGGCCTGGTGCCCCGGCTGCAGTGGAAGTCTCTGGAAGACCAGGCAGAGGGAGGCCGCACAGAGTGATGCCCAGGGTCACAGACCTGGCGGAGCTGCTGTTTGTTAGTTCAAGTCCTGCTCTCAGCTGCTCTGTGTCAGCTCCGAGTGACAGGCGATCTGGCGTGCTCTGAAATGAGGGCTATGTGCACGGTTCCTGTGTGCCCAGCCCTGCCGTGGTACCTGCCCAGGGGAGCTCCGTATCCTGGGAGGGGTCTGACCACGAGAGCCCCATGGGCTGCTGGGTAGTTGCACACGTGAGCTCCATAACCTGGGAGTGGCCTGACCATGAGAGCCCCGTGGGCTGCTGGGGACCTGCCCAGGTGAGCCCCATATCCTGGGAGGGGCCTGACCAGGAGAGCCCCATGGGCTGCTGGGTAGTTGCACAGGTGAGCTCCATAACCTGGGATTGCCCTGACCACGAGAGCCCCGTGGGCTGCTGGGGACCTGGTAAAGGATGTCAGGACAGTCAGTGAAGCCACCGAGGATATACATCCAGTAGTTCCTAATTCCTACACCCTGCTGGCCTTTCTACCATCCACCAGGACATGCTATTCTGAATTAGACTTCAGTGATGCCTTCTTCTGTATTCCATTGGTCCCAGAAAGGCTCTGCTGCCCTGGTAACCAGATTTGGGAATGGAGAAATGCTGCCGCCTTGTGGCCGTTTCCCACAACAGCAGCTTTAAACCCAGTGCTAATGCTCACTAAATATTCACACTCATTGCAGGCCTGTGAATGACACCTGCCCTCAAAAACAATCCTGGGGTCGAAAATTGACCAAAAAATTCAAAAGAGGGCAACCATCCAAGAACACAATTTCAAGAGGTTAATTGTACTCTCCGTTTTTTTCTGTTTTTCTGTACCAGAAAGTTAAAAAGGCATGGAAAAATGCTGAACATTAGGAATAATTAAAGATATGCAAATCCAAATTACAAAAACCTATCAGCTCACACAAGTCAGAATGGCCATCAGCAAAAATTCTGCAAACAATAAATGCTGAAGGGGTTTTGGAGAAATGCCTACCCTTGGTTCAACATGGGACAAGGTAAGAGCCAGTAATGAAAACAAAAACGAGGTGCCTTGTAAAGGTAAATACTGAGCTACCATTCAATCAAGCATACCCACTGCTGTGCCTAACGCCTGAGGGGATGAGAATCAAAAAGACACAGGCTGGGCTTCACTGGTGGCGCAGTGGTTGAGAGTCCGCCTGCCAATGCAGGAGACACGGGTTCATGCCCCGGTTCGGGAAGATCCCACATGCCGCGGAGCGGCTGGTCCCGTGAGCTATGGCTGCTGGGCCTGCGCGTCCGGAGCCTGTGCTCTGCAATGGGAGGGTCCACGGCAGTGAGAGGCCCATGTAGTGCAAAAAAAAAACAAAAAAAGACACAGGCTGGCAATCCTGCACTCCAGCAATATTTACCATAGCCAACACTTGGAAGCTACAAAAATGTCCATCCACAGAGGAATGCACAAAGAAGAAGTGGTCCGTGTACACAATGGAATATGACTCCAATAAAAAAATATAAATTCAATTTATAAAACAAACAAAAGTAAGGAGACATCAGCTTTTGGGGGCACATTCCACTCTAATATATAACCGAGGAACACTACTGCCAGGATGGTCTGTTTCCCTAGTTACCAGATTGGGAAAAACAGAAATGCTGCTGCCCTCTGGCCATTACCTGCAACAGCAGCTTTAAAACCTGTGCTAAGGGTCACTTCACATGCACCAGTACTGGAGGGCTGTAAATGAAACCTGCCCTCAAAATGTCTTGAGGGAGGTAATGGCCAAAATATTTCTAAATGTCACACATACTTCACGAAAACAATTTGAAGAGGTAAGCTGTACTCACAGTTTGAAGAAAACAAGGACATGCCAGAAAGCTCAATTTCAAGGGATTATGAGACGCATGCAAATCCAACCACAAAGTGGTATCAGCTCACACTAGTCAGAATAAACATCAGCAAAAATACTACAAAAAATAAACGCTGAAGGTGTTGTGGAGAAGAGCATAACTTCAACTTTAAGTGGGACGTAACCTGGTAAGAGCCACTAATGAGAACAGAATGGAGGTGCCTCTACAAGGTAAACATTTTGCTACCATATGATCCAGCAGGCCCACTCCTGGGCCTATCACCTAAGAACACAGAATTGGAAAGACACAGGCAGGCAAATGTGCATTGCTGCAGCATTACAATAGCCATGACACGAAAGCAACCAAAAAGTCCATCAACAGATGAGTGGACAAAGAAGAACTGGTACACGTACAGACAGAATGTTAGCCAAGGGAAAAAAGGACACCATGCCATTTGCAGCACCGTAGATGAGTCTAGAGGTAATCCCGTGACTTGTAGTAAGTCAGAAAGAGAAAGACACATATCCTATGATATCACTTATAGGTGTTACCTAAAAATTGATACCAGTGAAGATATTTCCACAGAGAAGGGCAATCACAGATTCATTAAACAAACTTATGGTTCACCAATGGAAAGGCGTGAGGATTGGATACATTAGGATATTGGGGCTAACAGACATATACAAACACAGGTGAAATATATAATCACCAAACACCTATGGAATACCAAGAGAAGACTACTCAACATTCTGTCATAACGTACATGGGACAAGGATCCCAGGAAGAACAGACATATGTATATGTGTAAAAGAACCACATGGTGCACGCCTACAACAAGCCAAACATTGTAATCAAACTTGCGGTGATAAAAAATAAAAATTAAATTAAAAAACGAACAAGAAGTAGTGAGACAAACATAAGGGGCTTTTTCCTGGCACATTCCATTCTAAATTACAACCTAGAACACGACTTCCATTGAGGCTCTGTTGCCCTAGTAACCAGGTTTGGTAAAGGAGAACTGCTGCCACCTTGTGGCCGTTTCACACAACAGCAGCTTTAATCCCAGGGCTAATGGGCAGTTGATATTCAAAATAATTGCAGGCCTGTAAATGACACCTGCCCTGAAAACAAATCCTGGGGTCGTATATCGACCAAAAAACTTCAACAGACGTCCATATTTCAAAACGACAGTTTCAAGAGGCATATTTTACGCACATTTGTGTTCTGCTTCTTTTTCTTTCTTTATTTTTTTTCTTACAAAACGGGAATGGAAAAAGGCAACCCTCAGAATGGGAGGAAATATTTGCAAACGAATCAATGGACAAAGGTTTAATCTCCAATATATATAAACAGCTCATGCAGTTTAATATTAAAAAAACAAACAACCCAATACAAAAATGGGTAGAAGATCTAAATAGACATTTCTTCAAAGAAGACACAGAGATGGTCAAGACGCACATGAAAAGCTGCTCAACATCACTAATTAGTAGAGAAATGCAAATCCAAACTACAATGAGGTATCACCACACACCTGTTAGAATGGGCATCATCAGAAAATCTACAAACAACAAATGCTGGGGAGGCTGTGGACAAAAGGAACCCTCTTCCACTATTGGTGGGAATGTAAATTGATGCAGTCACTATGGAGAACAGTATGGAGGTTCCTTAAGAAACTAAAAATAGAATTACCATATGATCCAGCAATCCCACTTCTGGGCATATACCCAGAGAAAACCATAAATCAAAAAGACACATTCACCACAATGTTCATTGCAGCGCTATTTTCAATAGCCAGGTAATGGAAGCAACCTAAATGCCCACAGACAGACGAATGGATAAAGATGTGGTACATATATAAAATGGAATATTACTCAGCCATACAAAGGAATGAAACTGGGTCATTTGTAGAGACGTCGATGGATCTAGAGACTGTCATACAGAGTGAAGTAAGTCAGAAAGAGAAAAACAAATATTGTATATTAATGCATATATGTGGAACCTAGAAAAATGGTACAGATGAACCAGTTTGCAGGGCAGAAATAGAGACACAGAGGTAGAGAACAAACGTATGGACACCAAGGGGTGAAGCCATGGGGTGGTGGTGGTGGGATGAGTTGGGAGATTGGGATTGACCTGTATACATGTATATGTATAAAATAGATAACTAATAATAACCTGCTGTATAAAAAAATAAATAAAATTAAATGTCAAAAGTTTAAAAAATAAATAAAATTTAAAAATAAAACAGAAAAAAGTTCTTCCCTTCACACAGATGTATTTATATGAATGAATTATATCCATGCTTATATCTATAAATGCTTAAAAGAGGAATAAAATCTACCTTGAACCAAAAAAGAAAAAAAAAACAGAACCACCAGTTATACAGAGGAAAACCCTATCAGGGCACTTGCTCCAGTGGGAAACAATTCTGAAGTTGTTCAGAGGTGGGGAATCATCTCCCATGCAGCCAGCAGCCCCCCCTCAAGGAGCGTCCTCATTGCAAAGCTGGGGGACTGTGCCGAGGCATCTGTGAGTAAACATGAGCTGAGTCCCAGGCCAGCTGCTGCTGAACTGTTCCCACCCTTCCCAGGTAAAACACCTGAATATGTACAAGGTCTTGAAAGCCTAGAGGAATGGCTGTGGAGCCACATCAGGGACAGCACGCAGGCCGACTTGGTGCCTGCAGGCCAGCCAGGATGGTCCTGGCCCCGGGCGCTCTTCTGGAAGCTTTCCATTTCCCTGCCTGAGATACCCCTCCTGTCCCGGCCCCCACTGCTTTTTTCCTTCCTCACCTCTGCCCGGGGAGAAATTCCAGTGGAAGGTATGGGTGACACATCCTCTTCTTTAGCAGGTGGCAGCCTGGCAACTCCTGCAGAAAGTCCAGCAGAGCCCCACTCACACCGGGCCACCCACAAAGCCGTGGCCCCTCACTCCCTCCCAACAGCACAGCCCCGAGACTGCTGACGGGGCAGAGAATATGGCGTCAGGCACAGCTGCAGGGGCTCTTGCTGCCTGGAGTTGTGTTTATATTGACCTCAAGCCAGGCACACCTGGGGAGGGCTGGCCAGCAGGGTCAGGCTGCCCAGGTCAGCCAATCCTCACCCCTCAGGGGCTTACATTGCAGAAAATGGACCTCGCTGAACCAGCCAGGTCCTGAGAGTCAGGAGAGACAAGAGGCTGCAGCTCCGGCTTGTTTTCTCTTCATTTTATCTGGCTCGTGAGTGGGAGACAACTTCAAGAAGACCCTCCGCCTCTCCTAATGAGAGGAACCCAGGAGTTAGGGAGAGGAGGGGTGATGGGTGGAGACAGAGGCCTGGTGCCCCGGCTGCAGTGGAAGTCTCTGGAAGACCAGGCAGAGGGAGGCCGCACAGAGTGATGCCCAGGGTCACAGACCTGGCGGAGCTGCTGTTTGTTAGTTCAAGTCCTGCTCTCAGCTGCTCTGTGTCAGCTCCGAGTGACAGGCGATCTGGCGTGCTCTGAAATGAGGGCTATGTGCACGGTTCCTGTGTGCCCAGCCCTGCCGTGGTACCTGCCCAGGGGAGCTCCGTATCCTGGGAGGGGCCTGACCATGAGAGCCCCGTGGGCTGCTGGGGACCTGCCCAGGTGAGCCCCATATCCTGGGAGGGGCCTGACCAGGAGAGCCCCATGGGCTGCTGGGTAGTTGCGCAGGTGAGCTCCATAACCTGGGATTGCCCTGACCACGAGAGCCCCGTGGGCTGCTGGGGACCTGGTAAAGGATGTCAGGACAGTCAGTGAAGCCACCGAGGATATACATCCAGTAGTTCCTAATTCCTACACCCTGCTGGCCTTTCTACCATCCACCAGGACATGCTATTCTGAATTAGACTTCAGTGATGCCTTCTTCTGTATTCCATTGGTCCCAGAAAGGCTCTGCTGCCCTAGTAACCAGATTTGGGAATGGAGAAATGCTGCCGCCTTGTGGCCGTTTCCCACAACAGCAGCTTTAAACCCAGTGCTAATGCTCACTAAATATTCACACTCATTGCAGGCCTGTGAATGACACCTGCCCTCAAAAACAATCCTGGGGTCGAAAATTGACCAAAAAATTCAAAAGAGGGCAACCATCCAAGAACACAATTTCAAGAGGTTAATTGTACTCTCCGTTTTTTTCTGTTTTTCTGTACCAGAAAGTTAAAAAGGCATGGAAAAATGCTGAACATTAGGAATAATTAAAGATATGCAAATCCAAATTACAAAAACCTATCAGCTCACACAAGTCAGAATGGCCATCAGCAAAAATTCTGCAAACAATAAATGCTGAAGGGGTTTTGGAGAAATGCCTACCCTTGGTTCAACATGGGACAAGGTAAGAGCCAGTAATGAAAACAAAAACGAGATGCCTTGTAAAGGTAAATACTGAGCTACCATTCAATCAAGCATACCCGCTGCTGTGCCTAACGCCTGAGGGGATGAGAATCAAAAAGACACAGGCTGGGCTTCACTGGTGGCGCAGTGGTTGAGAGTCCGCCTGCCAATGCAGGAGACACGGGTTCATGCCCCGGTTCGGGAAGATCCCACATGCCGCGGAGCGGCTGGTCCCGTGAGCTATGGCTGCTGGGCCTGCGCGTCCGGAGCCTGTGCTCTGCAATGGGAGGGTCCACGGCAGTGAGAGGCCCATGTAGTGCAAAAAAAAAACAAAAAAAGACACAGGCTGGCAATCCTGCACTCCAGCAATATTTACCATAGCCAACACTTGGAAGCTACAAAAATGTCCATCCACAGAGGAATGCACAAAGAAGAAGTGGTCCGTGTACACAATGGAATATGACTCCAATAAAAAAATATAAATTCAATTTATAAAACAAACAAAAGTAAGGAGACATCAGCTTGTGGGGGTACATTCCACTCTAATATATAACCGAGGAACACTACTGCCAGGATGGTCTGTTTCCCTAGTTACCAGATTGGGAAAAACAGAAATGCTGCTGCCCTCTGGCCATTACCTGCAACAGCAGCTTTAAAACCTGTGCTAAGGGTCACTTCACATGCACCAGTACTGGAGGGCTGTAAATGAAACCTGCCCTCAAAATGTCTTGAGGGAGGTAATGGCCAAAATATTTCTAAATGTCACACATACTTCACGAAAACAATTTGAAGAGGTAAGCTGTACTCACAGTTTGAAGAAAACAAGGACATGCCAGAAAGCTCAATTTCAAGGGATTATGAGACGCATGCAAATCCAACCACAAAGTGGTATCAGCTCACACTAGTCAGAATAAACATCAGCAAAAATACTACAAAAAATAAATGCTGAAGGTGTTGTGGAGAAGAGCATAACTTCAACTTTAAGTGGGACGTAACCTGGTAAGAGCCACTAATGAGAACAGAATGGAGGTGCCTCTACAAGGTAAACATTTTGCTACCATATGATCCAGCAGGCCCACTCCTGGGCCTATCACCTAAGAACACAGAATTGGAAAGACACAGGCAGGCAAATGTGCATTGCTGCAGCATTACAATAGCCATGACACGAAAGCAACCAAAAAGTCCATCAACAGATGAGTGGACAAAGAAGAACTGGTACACGTACAGACAGAATGTTAGCCAAGGGAAAAAAGGACACCATGCCATTTGCAGCACCGTAGATGAGTCTAGAGGTAATCCCGTGACTTGTAGTAAGTCAGAAAGAGAAAGACACATATCCTATGATATCACTTATAGGTGTTACCTAAAAATTGATACCAGTGAAGATATTTCCACAGAGAAGGGCAATCACAGATTCATTAAACAAACTTATGGTTCACCAATGGAAAGGCGTGAGGATTGGATACATTAGGATATTGGGGTTAACAGACATATACAAACACAGGTGAAATATATAATCACCAAACACCTACGGAATACCAAGAGAAGACTACTCAACATTCTGTCATAACGTACATGGGACAAGGATCCCAGGAAGAACAGACATATGTATATGTGTAAAAGAACCACATGGTGCACGCCTACAACAAGCCAAACATTGTAATCAAACTTGCGGTGATAAAAAATAAAAATTAAATTAAAAAACGAACAAGAAGTAGTGAGACAAACATAAGGGGCTTTTTCCTGGCACATTCCATTCTAAATTACAACCTAGAACACGACTTCCATTGAGGCTCTGTTGCCCTAGTAACCAGGTTTGGTAAAGGAGAACTGCTGCCACCTTGTGGCCGTTTCACACAACAGCAGCTTTAATCCCAGGGCTAATGGGCAGTTGATATTCAAAATAATTGCAGGCCTGTAAATGACACCTGCCCTGAAAACAAATCCTGGGGTCGTATATCGACCAAAAAACTTCAACAGACGTCCATATTTCAAAACGACAGTTTCAAGAGGCATATTTTACGCACATTTGTGTTCTGCTTCTTTTTCTTTCTTTATTTTTTTTCTTACAAAACGGGAATGGAAAAAGGCAACCCTCAGAATGGGAGGAAATATTTGCAAACGAATCAATGGACAAAGGTTTAATCTCCAATATATATAAACAGCTCATGCAGTTTAATATTAAAAAAACAAACAACCCAATACAAAAATGGGTAGAAGATCTAAATAGACATTTCTTCAAAGAAGACACAGAGATGGTCAAGACGCACATGAAAAGCTGCTCAACATCACTAATTAGTAGAGAAATGCAAATCCAAACTACAATGAGGTATCACCACACACCTGTTAGAATGGGCATCATCAGAAAATCTACAAACAACAAATGCTGGGGAGGCTGTGGACAAAAGGAACCCTCTTCCACTATTGGTGGGAATGTAAATTGATGCAGTCACTATGGAGAACAGTATGGAGGTTCCTTAAGAAACTAAAAATAGAATTACCATATGATCCAGCAATCCCACTTCTGGGCATATACCCAGAGAAAACCATAAATCAAAAAGACACATTCACCACAATGTTCATTGCAGCGCTATTTTCAATAGCCAGGTAATGGAAGCAACCTAAATGCCCACAGACAGACGAATGGATAAAGATGTGGTACATATATAAAATGGAATATTACTCAGCCATACAAAGGAATGAAACTGGGTCATTTGTAGAGACGTCGATGGATCTAGAGACTGTCATACAGAGTGAAGTAAGTCAGAAAGAGAAAAACAAATATTGTATCTTAATGCATATATGTGGAACCTAGAAAAATGGTACAGATGAACCAGTTTGCAGGGCAGAAATAGAGACACAGAGGTAGAGAACAAACGTATGGACACCAAGGGGTGAAGCCATGGGGTGGTGGTGGTGGGATGAGTTGGGAGATTGGGATTGACCTGTATACATGTATATGTATAAAATAGATAACTAATAATAACCTGCTGTATAAAAAAATAAATAAAATTAAATGTCAAAAGTTTAAAAAATAAATAAAATTTAAAAATAAAACAGAAAAAAGTTCTTCCCTTCACACAGATGTATTTATATGAATGAATTATATCCATGCTTATATCTATAAATGCTTAAAAGAGGAATAAAATCTACCTTGAACCAAAAAAGAAAAAAAAAACAGAACCACCAGTTATACAGAGGAAAACCCTATCAGGGCACTTGCTCCAGTGGGAAACAATTCTGAAGTTGTTCAGAGGTGGGGAATCATCTCCCATGCAGCCAGCAGCCCCCCCTCAAGGAGCGTCCTCATTGCAAAGCTGGGGGACTGTGCCGAGGCATCTGTGAGTAAACATGAGCTGAGTCCCAGGCCAGCTGCTGCTGAACTGTTCCCACCCTTCCCAGGTAAAACACCTGAATATGTACAAGGTCTTGAAAGCCTAGAGGAATGGCTGTGGAGCCACATCAGGGACAGCACGCAGGCCGACTTGGTGCCTGCAGGCCAGCCAGGATGGTCCTGGCCCCGGGCGCTCTTCTGGAAGCTTTCCATTTCCCTGCCTGAGATACCCCTCCTGTCCCGGCCCCCACTGCTTTTTTCCTTCCTCACCTCTGCCCGGGGAGAAATTCCAGTGGAAGGTATGGGTGACACATCCTCTTCTTTAGCAGGTGGCAGCCTGGCAACTCCTGCAGAAAGTCCAGCAGAGCCCCACTCACACCGGGCCACCCACAAAGCCGTGGCCCCTCACTCCCTCCCAACAGCACAGCCCCGAGACTGCTGACGGGGCAGAGAATATGGCGTCAGGCACAGCTGCAGGGGCTCTTGCTGCCTGGAGTTGTGTTTATATTGACCTCAAGCCAGGCACACCTGGGGAGGGCTGGCCAGCAGGGTCAGGCTGCCCAGGTCAGCCAATCCTCACCCCTCAGGGGCTTACATTGCAGAAAATGGACCTCGCTGAACCGGCCAGGTCCTGAGAGTCAGGAGAGACAAGAGGCTGCAGCTCCGGCTTGTTTTCTCTTCATTTTATCTGGCTCGTGAGTGGGAGACAACTTCAAGAAGACCCTCCGCCTCTCCTAATGAGAGGAACCCAGGAGTTAGGGAGAGGAGGGGTGATGGGTGGAGACAGAGGCCTGGTGCCCCGGCTGCAGTGGAAGTCTCTGGAAGACCAGGCAGAGGGAGGCCGCACAGAGTGATGCCCAGGGTCACAGACCTGGCGGAGCTGCTGTTTGTTAGTTCAAGTCCTGCTCTCAGCTGCTCTGTGTCAGCTCCGAGTGACAGGCGATCTGGCGTGCTCTGAAATGAGGGCTATGTGCACGGTTCCTGTGTGCCCAGCCCTGCCGTGGTACCTGCCCAGGGGAGCTCCGTATCCTGGGAGGGGTCTGACCACGAGAGCCCCATGGGCTGCTGGGTAGTTGCACACGTGAGCTCCATAACCTGGGAGTGGCCTGACCATGAGAGCCCCGTGGGCTGCTGGGGACCTGCCCAGGTGAGCCCCATATCCTGGGAGGGGCCTGACCAGGAGAGCCCCATGGGCTGCTGGGTAGTTGCGCAGGTGAGCTCCATAACCTGGGATTGCCCTGACCACGAGAGCCCCGTGGGCTGCTGGGGACCTGGTAAAGGATGTCAGGACAGTCAGTGAAGCCACCGAGGATATACATCCAGTAGTTCCTAATTCCTACACCCTGCTGGCCTTTCTACCATCCACCAGGACATGCTATTCTGAATTAGACTTCAGTGATGCCTTCTTCTGTATTCCATTGGTCCCAGAAAGGCTCTGCTGCCCTAGTAACCAGATTTGGGAATGGAGAAATGCTGCCGCCTTGTGGCCGTTTCCCACAACAGCAGCTTTAAACCCAGTGCTAATGCTCACTAAATATTCACACTCATTGCAGGCCTGTGAATGACACCTGCCCTCAAAAACAATCCTGGGGTCGAAAATTGACCAAAAAATTCAAAAGAGGGCAACCATCCAAGAACACAATTTCAAGAGGTTAATTGTACTCTCCGTTTTTTTCTGTTTTTCTGTACCAGAAAGTTAAAAAGGCATGGAAAAATGCTGAACATTAGGAATAATTAAAGATATGCAAATCCAAATTACAAAAACCTATCAGCTCACACAAGTCAGAATGGCCATCAGCAAAAATTCTGCAAACAATAAATGCTGAAGGGGTTTTGGAGAAATGCCTACCCTTGGTTCAACATGGGACAAGGTAAGAGCCAGTAATGAAAACAAAAACGAGATGCCTTGTAAAGGTAAATACTGAGCTACCATTCAATCAAGCATACCCGCTGCTGTGCCTAACGCCTGAGGGGATGAGAATCAAAAAGACACAGGCTGGGCTTCACTGGTGGCGCAGTGGTTGAGAGTCCGCCTGCCAATGCAGGAGACACGGGTTCATGCCCCGGTTCGGGAAGATCCCACATGCCGCGGAGCGGCTGGTCCCGTGAGCTATGGCTGCTGGGCCTGCGCGTCCGGAGCCTGTGCTCTGCAATGGGAGGGTCCACGGCAGTGAGAGGCCCATGTAGTGCAAAAAAAAAACAAAAAAAGACACAGGCTGGCAATCCTGCACTCCAGCAATATTTACCATAGCCAACACTTGGAAGCTACAAAAATGTCCATCCACAGAGGAATGCACAAAGAAGAAGTGGTCCGTGTACACAATGGAATATGACTCCAATAAAAAAATATAAATTCAATTTATAAAACAAACAAAAGTAAGGAGACATCAGCTTGTGGGGGTACATTCCACTCTAATATATAACCGAGGAACACTACTGCCAGGATGGTCTGTTTCCCTAGTTACCAGATTGGGAAAAACAGAAATGCTGCTGCCCTCTGGCCATTACCTGCAACAGCAGCTTTAAAACCTGTGCTAAGGGTCACTTCACATGCACCAGTACTGGAGGGCTGTAAATGAAACCTGCCCTCAAAATGTCTTGAGGGAGGTAATGGCCAAAATATTTCTAAATGTCACACATACTTCACGAAAACAATTTGAAGAGGTAAGCTGTACTCACAGTTTGAAGAAAACAAGGACATGCCAGAAAGCTCAATTTCAAGGGATTATGAGACGCATGCAAATCCAACCACAAAGTGGTATCAGCTCACACTAGTCAGAATAAACATCAGCAAAAATACTACAAAAAATAAACGCTGAAGGTGTTGTGGAGAAGAGCATAACTTCAACTTTAAGTGGGACGTAACCTGGTAAGAGCCACTAATGAGAACAGAATGGAGGTGCCTCTACAAGGTAAACATTTTGCTACCATATGATCCAGCAGGCCCACTCCTGGGCCTATCACCTAAGAACACAGAATTGGAAAGACACAGGCAGGCAAATGTGCATTGCTGCAGCATTACAATAGCCATGACACGAAAGCAACCAAAAAGTCCATCAACAGATGAGTGGACAAAGAAGAACTGGTACACGTACAGACAGAATGTTAGCCAAGGGAAAAAAGGACACCATGCCATTTGCAGCACCGTAGATGAGTCTAGAGGTAATCCCGTGACTTGTAGTAAGTCAGAAAGAGAAAGACACATATCCTATGATATCACTTATAGGTGTTACCTAAAAATTGATACCAGTGAAGATATTTCCACAGAGAAGGGCAATCACAGATTCATTAAACAAACTTATGGTTCACCAATGGAAAGGCGTGAGGATTGGATACATTAGGAAATTGGGGTTAACAGACATATACAAACACAGGTGAAATATATAATCACCAAACACCTACGGAATACCAAGAGAAGACTACTCAACATTCTGTCATAACGTACATGGGACAAGGATCCCAGGAAGAACAGACATATGTATATGTGTAAAAGAACCACATGGTGCACGCCTACAACAAGCCAAACATTGTAATCAAACTTGCGGTGATAAAAAATAAAAATTAAATTAAAAAACGAACAAGAAGTAGTGAGACAAACATAAGGGGCTTTTTCCTGGCACATTCCATTCTAAATTACAACCTAGAACACGACTTCCATTGAGGCTCTGTTGCCCTAGTAACCAGGTTTGGTAAAGGAGAACTGCTGCCACCTTGTGGCCGTTTCACACAACAGCAGCTTTAATCCCAGGGCTAATGGGCAGTTGATATTCAAAATAATTGCAGGCCTGTAAATGACACCTGCCCTGAAAACAAATCCTGGGGTCGTATATCGACCAAAAAATTCAACAGACGTCCATATTTCAAAACGACAGTTTCAAGAGGCATATTTTACGCACATTTGTGTTCTGCTTCTTTTTCTTTCTTTATGTTTTTTCTTACAAAACGGGAATGGAAAAAGGCAACCCTCAGAATGGGAGGAAATATTTGCAAACGAATCAATGGACAAAGGTTTAATCTCCAATATATATAAACAGCTCATGCAGTTTAATATTAAAAAAACAAACAACCCAATACAAAAATGGGTAGAAGATCTAAATAGACATTTCTTCAAAGAAGACACAGAGATGGTCAAGACGCACATGAAAAGCTGCTCAACATCACTAATTAGTAGAGAAATGCAAATCCAAACTACAATGAGGTATCACCACACACCTGTTAGAATGGGCATCATCAGAAAATCTACAAACAACAAATGCTGGGGAGGCTGTGGACAAAAGGAACCCTCTTCCACTATTGGTGGGAATGTAAATTGATGCAGTCACTATGGAGAACAGTATGGAGGTTCCTTAAGAAACTAAAAATAGAATTACCATATGATCCAGCAATCCCACTTCTGGGCATATACCCAGAGAAAACCATAAATCAAAAAGACACATTCACCACAATGTTCATTGCAGCGCTATTTTCAATAGCCAGGTAATGGAAGCAACCTAAATGCCCACAGACAGACGAATGGATAAAGATGTGGTACATATATAAAATGGAATATTACTCAGCCATACAAAGGAATGAAACTGGGTCATTTGTAGAGACGTCGATGGATCTAGAGACTGTCATACAGAGTGAAGTAAGTCAGAAAGAGAAAAACAAATATTGTATCTTAATGCATATATGTGGAACCTAGAAAAATGGTACAGATGAACCAGTTTGCAGGGCAGAAATAGAGACACAGAGGTAGAGAACAAACGTATGGACACCAAGGGGTGAAGCCATGGGGTGGTGGTGGTGGGATGAGTTGGGAGATTGGGATTGACCTGTATACATGTATATGTATAAAATAGATAACTAATAATAACCTGCTGTATAAAAAAATAAATAAAATTAAATGTCAAAAGTTTAAAAAATAAATAAAATTTAAAAATAAAACAGAAAAAAGTTCTTCCCTTCACACAGATGTATTTATATGAAAGAATTATATCCATGCTTATATCTATAAATGCTTAAAAGAGGAATAAAATCTACCTTGAACCAAAAAAGAAAAAAAAAACAGAACCACCAGTTATACAGAGGAAAACCCTATCAGGGCACTTGCTCCAGTGGGAAACAATTCTGAAGTTGGTCAGAGGTGGGGAATCATCTCCCACGCAGCCAGCAGCCCCCCCTCAAGGAGCGTCCTCATTGCAAAGCTGGGGGACTGTGCCGAGGCATCTGTGAGTAAACATGAGCTGAGTCCCAGGGCAGCTGCTGCTGAACTGTTCCCACCCTTCCCAGGTAAAACACCTGAATATGTACAAGGTCTTGAAAGCCTAGAGGAATGGCTGTGGAGCCACATCAGCGACAGCATGCAGGCCGACAAGGTGCCTGCAGGCCAGCCAGGATGGTCCTGGCCCCGGGCGCTCTTCTGGAAGCTTTCCATTTCCCTGCCTGAGATACCCCCTCCTGTCCCGGCCCCCACTGCTTTTTTCCTTCCTCACCTCTGCCCGGGGAGAAATTCCAGTGGAAGGTATGGGTGACACATCCTCTTCTTTAGCAGGTGGCAGCCTGGCAACTCCTGAAGAAAGTCCAGCAGAGCCCCACTCACACCGGGTCACCCACAAGCCGTGGCCCCTCACTCCCTCCCAACAGCACAGCCCCGAGACTGCTGACGGGGCAGAGAATATGGCGTCAGGCACAGCTGCAGGGGCTCTTGCTGCCTGGAGTTGTGTTTATATTGACCTCAAGCCAGGCAAACCTGGGGAGGGCTGGCCAGCAGGGTCAGGCTGCCCAGGTCAGCCAATCCTCACCCCTCAGGGGCTCACATTGCAGAAAATGGACCTCGCTGAACCGGCCAGGTCCTGAGAGTCAGGAGAGACAAGAGGCTGCAGCTCCGGCTTGTTTTCTCATCATTTTATCTGGCTCGTGAGTGGGAGACAACTTCAAGAAGACCCTCCGCCTCTCCTAATGAGAGGAACCCAGGAGTCAGGGAGAGGAGGGGTGATGGGTGGAGACAGAGGCCTGGTGCCCCGGCTGCAGTGGAAGTGTCTGGAAGACCAGGCAGAGGGAGGCCGCACAGAGTGATGCCCAGAGTCACAGAGCTGGCGGAGCTGCTGTTTGTTAGTTCAAGTCCTGCTCTCAGGTGCTCTGTGTCAGCTCCGAGTGACAGGCGATCTGGCGTGCTCTGAAATGAGGGCTATGTGCACGGTTCCTGTGTGCCCAGCCCTGCCGTGGTACCTGCCCAGGGGAGCTCCGTATCCTGGGAGGGGTCTGACCAGGAGAGCCCCATGGGCTGCTGGGTAGTTGCGCAGGTGAGCTCCATAACCTGGGACTGCCCTGACCACGAGAGCCCCGTGGGCTGCTGGGGACCTGGTAAAGGATGTCAGGACAGTCAGTGAAGCCACCGAGGATATACATCCAGTAGTTCCTAATTCCTACACCCTGCTGGCCTTTCTACCATCCACCAGGACATGCTATTCTGAATTAGACTTCAGTGATGCCTTCTTCTGTATTCCATTGGTCCCAGAAAGGCTCTGCTGCCCTAGTAACCAGATTTGGGAATGGAGAAATGCTGCCGCCTTGTGGCCGTTTCCCACAACAGCAGCTTTAAACCCAGTGCTAATGCTCACTAAATATTCACACTCATTGCAGGCCTGTGAATGACACCTGCCCTCAAAAACAATCCTGGGGTCGAAAATTGACCAAAAAATTCAAAAGAGGGCAACCATCCAAGAACACAATTTCAAGAGGTTAATTGTACTCTCCGTTTTTTTTTCTGTTTTTCTGTACCAGAAATTTAAAAAGGCATGGAAAAATGCTGAACATTAGGAATAATTAAAGATATGCAAATCCAAATTACAAAAACCTATCAGCTCACACAAGTCAGAATGGCCATCAGCAAAAATTCTGCAAACAATAAATGCTGAAGGGGTTTTGGAGAAATGCCTACCCTTGGTTCAACATGGGACAAGGTAAGAGCCAGTAATGAAAACAAAAATGAGATGCCTTGTAAAGGTAAATACTGAGCTACCATTCAATCAAGCATACCCACTGCTGTGCCGAACGCCTGAGGGGATGAGAATCAAAAAGACACAGGCTGGGCTTCACTGGTGGCACAGTGGTTGAGAGTCCGCCTGCCAATGCAGGAGACACGGGTTCATGCCCCGGTTCGGGAAGATCCCACATGCCGCGGAGCGGCTGGTCCCGTGAGCTATGGCTGCTGGGCCTGCGTGTCCGGAGCCTGTGCTCTGCAATGGGAGGGTCCACGGCAGTGAGAGGCCCATGTAGTGCAAAAAAAAAAACAAAAAAAGACACAGGCTGGCAATCCTGCACTCCAGCAATATTTACCATAGCCAACACTTGGAAGCTACAAAAATGTCCATCCACAGAGGAATGCACAAAGAAGAAGTGGTCCGTGTACACAATGGAATATGACTCCAATAAAAAAATATAAATTCAATTTATAAAACAAACAAAAGTAAGGAGACATCAGCTTTTGGGGGCACATTCCACTCTAATATATAACCGAGGAACACCACTGCCAGGATGGTCTGTTTCCCTAGTTACCAGATTGGGAAAAACAGAAATGCTGCTGCCCTCTGGCCATTACCTGCAACAGCAGCTTTAAAACCTGTGCTAAGGGTCACTTCACATGCACCAGTACTGGAGGGCTGTAAATGAAACCTGCCCTCAAAATGTCTTGAGGGAGGTAATGGCCAAAATATTTCTAAATGTCACACATACTTCACGAAAACAATTTGAAGAGGTAAGCTGTACTCACAGTTTGAAGAAAACAAGGACATGCCAGAAAGCTCAATTTCAAGGGATTATGAGACGCATGCAAATCCAACCACAAAGTGGTATCAGCTCACACTAGTCAGAATAAACATCAGCAAAAATACTACAAAAAATAAACGCTGAAGGTGTTGTGGAGAAGAGCATAACTTCAACTTTAAGTGGGACGTAACCTGGTAAGAGCCACTAATGAGAACAGAATGGAGGTGCCTCTACAAGGTAAACATTTTGCTACCATATGATCCAGCAGGCCCACTCCTGGGCCTATCACCTAAGAACACAGAATTGGAAAGACACAGGCAGGCAAATGTGCATTGCTGCAGCATTACAATAGCCATGACACGAAAGCAACCAAAAAGTCCATCAACAGATGAGTGGACAAAGAAGAACTGGTACATGTACAGACAGAATGTTAGCCAAGGGAAAAAAGGACACCATGCCATTTGCAGCACCGTAGATGAGTCTAGAGGTAATCACGTGACTTGTAGTAAGTCAGAAAGAGAAAGACACATATCCTATGATATCACTTATAGGTGTTACCTAAAAATTGATACCAGTGAAGATATTTCCACAGAGAAGGGCAATCACAGATTCATTAAACAAACTTATGGTTCACCAATGGAAAGGCGTGAGGATTGGATACATTAGGATATTGGGGTTCACAGACATATACAAACACAGGTGAAATATATAATCACCAAACACCTACGGAATACCAAGAGAAGACTACTCAACATTCTGTCATAACGTACATGGGACAAGGATCCCAGGAAGAACAGACATATGTATATGTGTAAAAGAACCACATGGTGCACGCCTACAACAAGCCAAACATTGTAATCAAACTTGCTGTGATAAAAAATAAAAATTAAATTAAAAAACGAACAAGAAGTAGTGAGACAAACTTAAGGGGCTTTTACCTGGCACATTCCATTCTAAATTACAACCTAGAACACGACTTCCATTGAGGCTCTGTTGCCCTAGTAACCAGGTTTGGTAAAGGAGAACTGCTGCCACCTTGTGGCCGTTTCACACAACAGCAGCTTTAATCCCAGGGCTAATGGGCAGTTGATATTCAAAATAATTGCAGGCCTGTAAATGACACCTGCCCTGAAAACAAATCCTGGGGTCGTATATCGACCAAAAAATTCAACAGACGTCCATATTTCAAAACGACAGTTTCAAGAGGCATATTTTACGCACATTTGTGTTCTGCTTTTTCTTTCTTTATTTTTTTTTTACAAAACGGGAATGGAAAAAGGCAACCCTCAGAATGGGAGGAAATATTTGCAAACGAATCAATGGACAAAGGTTTAATCTCCAATATATATAAACAGCTCATGCAGTTTAATATTAAAAAAACAAACAACCCAATACAAAAATGGGTAGAAGATCTAAATAGACATTTCTTCAAAGAAGACACAGAGATGGTCAAGACGCACATGAAAAGCTGCTCAACATCACTAATTAGTAGAGAAATGCAAATCAAAACTACAATGAGGTATCAACACACACCTGTTAGAATGGGCATCATCAGAAAATCTACAAACAACAAATGCTGGGGAGGGTGTGGACAAAAGGAACCCTCTTCCACTATTGGTGGGAATGTAAATTGATGCAGTCACTATGGAGAACAGTATGGAGGTTCCTTAAGAAACTAAAAATAGAATTGCCATATGATCCAGCAATCCCACTTCTGGGCATATACCCAGAGAAAACCATAAATCAAAAAGACACATTCACCACAATGTTCATTGCAGCGCTATTTTCAATAGCCAGGTAATGGAAGCAACCTAAATGCCCACAGACAGACGAATGGATAAAGATGTGGTACATATATAAAATGGAATATTACTCAGCCATACAAAGGAATGAAACTGGGTCATTTGTAGAGACGTCGATGGATCTAGAGACTGTCATACAGAGTGAAGTAAGTCAGAAAGAGAAAAACAAATATTGTATATTAATGCATATATGGGGAACCTAGAAAAATGGTACAGATGAACCAGTTTGCAGGGCAGAAATAGAGACACAGAAGTAGAGAACAAAGGTATGGACACCAAGGGGTGAAGCCATGGGGTGGTGGTGGTGGGATGAGTTGGGAGATTGGGATTGACCTGTATACATGAATATGTATAACATAGATAACTAATAATAACCTGCTGTATAAAAAAATAAATAAAATTAAATTTCAAAAGTTTATAAAATAAATAAAATTTAAAAATAAAACAGAAAAAAGTTCTTCCCTTCACACAGATGTATTTATATGAATGATTTATATCCATGCTTATATCTATAAATGCTTAAAAGAGGAATAAAATCTACCTTGAACCAAAAAAGAAAAAAAAAAAACAGAACCACCAGTTATACAGAGGAAAACCCTATCAGGGCACTTGCTCCAGTGGGAAACAATTCTGAAGTTGGTCAGAGGTGGGGAATCATCTCCCATGCAGCCAGCAGCCCCCCCTCAAGGAGCGTCCTCATTGCAAAGCTTGGGGACTGTGCCGAGGCATCTGTGAGTAAACATGAGCTGAGTCCCAGGCCAGATGCTGCTGAACTGTTCCCACCCTTCCCAGGTAAAACACCTGAATATGTACAAGGTCTTGAAAGCCTAGAGGAATGGCTGTGGAGCCACATCAGCGACAGCATGCAGGCCGACTTGGTGCCTGCAGGCCAGCCAGGATGGTCCTGGCCCCGGGCGCTCTTCTGGAAGCTTTCCATTTCCCTGCCTGAGATACCCCTCCTGTCCCGGCCCCCACTGCTTTTTTCCTTCCTCACCTCTGCCCGGGGAGAAATTCCAGTGGAAGATATGGGTGACACATCCTCTTCTTTAGCAGGTGGCAGCCTGGCAACTCCTGAAGAAAGTCCAGCAGAGCCCCACTCACACCGGGCCACCCACAAAGCCATGGCCCCTCACTCCCTCCCAACAGCACAGCCCCGAGACTGCTGACGGGACAGAGAATATGGCATCAGGCACAGCTGCAGGGGCTCTTGCTGCCTGGAGTGGTGTTTATATTGACCTCAAGCCAGGCACACCTGGGGAGGGCTGGCTGGCAGGGTCAGGCTGCCCAGGTCAGCCAATCCTCACCCCTCAGGGGCTCACATTGCAGAAAATGGACCTCGCTGAACCGGCCAGGTCCTGAGAGTCAGGAGAGACAAGGGGCTGCAGCTCCAGCTTGTTTTCTCATCATTTTATCTGGCTCGTGAGTGGGAGACAACTTCAAGAAGACCCTCCGCCTCTCCTAATGAGAGGAACCCAGGAGGCAGGGAGAGGAGGGGTGATGGGTGGAGACAGAGGCCTGGTGCCCCAGCTGCAGTGGAAGTCTCTGGAAGACCAGGCAGAGGGAGGCCGCACAGAGTGATGCCCAGGGTCACAGACCTGGCGGAGCTGCTGTTTGTTAGTTCAAGTCCTGCTCTCAGGTGCTCTGTGTCAGCTCCGAGTGACAGGCGATCTGGCGTGCTCTGAAATGAGGGCTATGTGCACGGTTCCTGTGTGCCCAGCCCTGCCGTGGTACCTGCCCAGGGGAGCTCCGTATCCTGGGAGGGGTCTGACCACGAGAGCCCCATGGGCTGCTGGGTAGTTGCACACGTGAGCTCCATAACCTGGGAGTGGCCTGACCATGAGAGCCCCGTGGGCTGCTGGGGACCTGCCCAGGTGAGCCCTATATCCTGGGAGGGGCCTGACCAGGAGAGCCCCATGGGCTGCTGGGTAGTTGCGCAGGTGAGCTCCATAACCTGGGATTGCCCTGACCACGAGAGCCCCGTGGGCTGCTGGGGACCTGGTAAAGGATGTCGGGAAAGTCAGTGAAGCCACCGAGAATATACATCCAGTAGTTCCTAATTCCTACACCCTGCTGGTCATTCTAACTTCCACCAGGGCATGCTACTCTGAATTAGACTTCAGTGATGCCTTCTTCTGTATTCCATTGGTCCCAGAAAGGCTCTGCTGCCCTAGTAACCAGATTTGGGAATGGAGAAATGCTGCCGCCTTGTGGCCGTTTCCCACAACAGCAGCTTTAAACCCAGTGCTAATGCTCACTAAACATTCACACTCATTGCAGGCCTGTGAATGACACCTGCCCTCAAAAACAATCCTGGGGTCGAAAATTGACCAAGAAATTCAAAAGAGGGCAACCATTCAAGAACACAATTTCAAGAGGTTAATTGTACTCTCCGATTTTTTGTGTTTTCCTGTACCAGAAACTTAAAAAGGCATGGAAAAATGCTGAACATCAGGAATACTTAAACATATGCAAATCCAAATTACAAAAACCTATCAGCTCACACAAGTCAGAATGGCCATCAGCAAAAATTCTGCAAACAGGGCTTCCCTGGTGGCGCAGTGGTTGAGAGTCCGCCTGCCGATGCAGGGGACATGGGTTCGTGCCCCGGTCTGGGAGGATCCCACATGCCGCGGAGCGGCTGGGCCCCTGAGCCATGGCCGCTGAGTGGGCACGTCCGGAGCCTGTGCTCCGCAGCGGGAGAGGCCACAGCGGTGAGAGGCCCGCATACCACAAAAAAAAAAAAAAAAAAAAAAAAAAAAAAAAAAAAATTCTGCAAACAATAAATGCTGAAGGGGTTTTGGAGAAATGCCTACCCTTGGTTCAACATGGGACATGGTAAGAGCCAGTAATGAAAACAAAAACGAGATGCCTTGTAAAGGTAAACACTGAGCTACCATTCAATCAAGCATACCCACTGCTGGGCCTAACGCCTGAGGGGATGAGAATCAAAAAGACACAGGCTGGGCTTCACTGGTGGCGCAGTGGTTGTGAGTCCGCCTGCCAATGCAGGGGACACGGGTTCATGTCCCGGTTCGGGAAGATCCAACATGCCGTGGAGCGGCTGGTCCCGTGAGCTATGGCTGCTGGGCCTGCGCGTCCGGAGCCTGTGCTCTGCAATGGGAGGGTCCACGGCAGTGAGAGGCCCATGTACCGCAAAAAAAAAAGACACAGGCTGGCAATCCTGCACTCCAGCAATATTTACCATAGCCAACACTTGGAAGCTACGAAAATGTCCATCCACAGAGATATGCACAAAGAAGTAGTGGTCCATGTACACAACGGAATATGACTCCATTAAAAAATATATAAATTCAATTTATAAAACAAACATAAGGAAGGAGACATCAGCTTTTGGGGGCACATTCCACTCTAATATATAACCGAGGAACACCACTGCCAGGATGGTCTGTTTCCCGAGGTACCAGATTGGGAAAAGCAGAAATGCTGCCGCCCTCTGGCCGTTATCTGCAACAGCAGCTTTAAAACCTGTGCTAAGGGTCACTTCACATGCACCAGTACTGGAGGGCTGTAAATGAAACCTGCCCTCAAAATGTCTTGAGGGAAGTAATGGCCAAAATATTTCTAAATGTCACACATAGTTCACGAAAACAATTTGAAGAGGTAAGCTGTACTCACAGTTTGAAAAAAAAAGGTGATGCCAGAAAGCTCAATTTCAAGGGATTATGAGACGCATGCAAATCCAACCACAAAGTGGTATCAGCTCACACTAGTCAGAATAAACATCAGCAAAAATACTACAAACAATAAAC
Organism: Hyperoodon ampullatus; assembly: GCF_949752795.1. Classification (NCBI taxonomy): domain Eukaryota; kingdom Metazoa; phylum Chordata; class Mammalia; order Artiodactyla; family Ziphiidae; genus Hyperoodon; species Hyperoodon ampullatus. Next base: position 65,028 of record NW_027640824.1, on the reverse strand, counting down.
GCTGAAAGTGTTGTGGAGAAGAGCATAACCTCAACTTTAACTGGGACGTAACCTAGTAAGAGCCACTAATGAGAACAGAATGGAGGTGCCTCTACAAGGTAAACATTTTGCTACCATATGATCCAGCAGGCCCACTCCTGGGCCTATCACCTAAGAAGACAGAATTGGAAAGACACAGGCAGGCAAATGTGCATTGCCACAGCATTACAATAGCCATGACACGGAAGCAACCAATAAGTCCATCAACAGATGAGAGGACAAAGAAGAACTGGTACATGTACAGACAGAATATTAGCCAAGGGATAAAAGGACACAATGCCATTTGCAGCACCGTAGATGAGTCTAGAGGTAATCACGTGACTTGTAGTAAGTCAGAAAGAGAAAGACACATATCCTATGATATCACTTATAGGTGTTACCGAAAACTTGATACCAGTGAAGATATTTCCACAGAGAAGGGCAATCACAGATTCATTAAACAAACTTATGGTTCACCAATGGAAAGGCATGAGGATTGGATACATTAGGATATTGGGGTTAACAGACATATACAAACACAGGTGAAATATATAATCACCAAACACCTATGGAATACCAAGAGAAGACTACTCAAAATTCTGTCCTAACGTACATGGAAAAAGGATCCCAGGAAGAACAGACATATGTATATGTGTAAAAGAACCACATGGTGCACGCCTACAACAAGCCAAACATTGTAATGAAACTTGCTGTGATGAAAATAAAAATTAAATTAAAAAACGAACAAGAAGTAGTGAGACAAACTTAAGGGGCGTTTTCCTGGCACATTCCATTCTAAATTACAACCTAGAACACGACTTCCATTGAGGCTCTGTTGCCCTACTAACCAGGTTTGGTAAAGGAGAACTGCTGCCACCTTGTGGCCGTTTCACACAACAGCAGCTTTAATCCCAGGGCTAATGGGCAGTTGATATTCAAAATAATTGCAGGCCTGTAAATAACACCTGCCCTGAAAACAAATCCTGGGGTCGTATATCGACCAAGAAATTCAACAGACGTCCATATTTCAAAACGACAGTTTCAAGAGGCATATTTTACACACATTTGTGTTCTGCTTCTTTTTCTTTCTTTATTTTCTTTGTTACAAAACGGGAATGGAAAAAGGCAACCCTCAGAATGGGAGGAAATATTTGCAAACGAATCAATGGACAAAGGTTTAATCTCCAATATATATAAACAGCACATGCAGTTTAATATTAAAAAAACAAACAACCCAATACAAAAATGGGTAGAAGATCTAAATAGACATTTCTTCAAAGAAAACACAGAGATGGTCAAGTCGCACATGAAAAGCTGCTCAACATCACTAATTAGTAGAGAAATGCAAATCAAAACTACAATGAGGTATCACCACACACCTGTTAGAATGGGCATCATCAGAAAATCTACAAACAACAAATGCTGGGGAGGGTGTGGACAAAAGGAACCCTCTTCCACTATTGGTGGGAATGTAAATTGATGCAGTCACTATGGAGAACAGTATGGAGGTTCCTTAAGAAACTAAAAATAGAATTACCATATGATCCAGCAATCCCACTTCTGGGCATATACCCAGAGAAAACCATAAATCAAAAAGACACATTCACCACAATGTTCATTGCAGCGCTATTTTCAATAGCCAGGTAATGGAAGCAACCTAAATGCCCACAGACAGACGAATGGATAAAGATGTGGTACATATATAAAATGGAATATTACTCAGCCATACAAAGGAATGAAACTGGGTCATTTGTAGAGACGTCGATGGATCTAGAGACTGTCATACAGAGTGAAGTAAGTCACAAAGAGAAAAACAAATATTGTATCTTAATGCATATATGTGGAACCTAGAAAAATGGTACAGATGAACCGGTTTGCAGGCCAAAAATAGAGACACTGAGGTAGAGAACAAACGTATGGACACCAAGGGGGGGAAGGCATGGGGTGGTGGTGGTGGGATGAGTTGGGAGATTGGGATTGACTTGTATACATGTATATGTATAAAATAGATAACTAATAATAACCTGCTGTATAAAAAAAAAATAAAATTAAATGTGAAAAGTTTAAAAAATAAATAAAATTTAAAAATAAAACAGAAAACAGTTCTTCCCTTCACACAGATGTATTTATATGAATGAATTATTTCCATGCTTATATCTATAAATGCATAAAAGAGGAATAAAATCTACCTTGAACCAAAAAGGAAAAAAAAAACTGAACCCACCAGTTATACAGAGGAAAACCCTATCAGGGCACTTGCTCCATTGGGAAACAATTCTGAAGTTGGTCAGAGGTGGGGAATCATCTCCCATGCAGCCAGCAGCCCCCCCTCAAGGAGCGTCCTCATTGCAAAGCTGGGGGACCGTGCCGAGGCATCTGTGAGTAAACGTGAGCTGAGTCCCAGGCCAGCTGCTGCTGAACTGTTCCCACCCTTCCCAGGTAAAACACCTGAATATGTACAAGGACTTGAAAGCCTAGAGGAAGGGCCGTGGAGCCACACCAGCGACAGCACGCAGGCCGACTTGGTGCCTGCAGGCCAGCCAGGATGGTCCTGGCCCCGGGCGCTCTTCTGGAAGCTTTCCATTTCCCTGCCTGAGATACCCCTCCTGTCCCGGCCCCCACTGCTTTTTTCCTTCCTCACCTCTACCTGGGGAGAAATTCCAGTGGAATTTATGGGTGACACATCCTCTTCTTTAGCAGGTGGCAGCCTGGCAACTCCTGCAGAAAGTCCAGCAGAGCCCCACCCACACCGGGTCACCCACAAATCCTACGATTTTGCGGACAGCTCACAAAGAAGCCAGTTGAAAAATGGAGCTCAGAGGCACAGCAATTCACAAACCTGCCGAGTTTTACAGGACAACTATTGTCCACAAATCTGTTGAGGGAAGGCAATGAGGAGGACTTGAAAGCGAGGCAGAATTGCAGGAAACAGATTTTACCAGGTAGATTGCAATCGCCTTGAAAGCACATGAAAAGCGGCAGAAGTTCGACAATGATGCACTTGGCCAAAAAGGGCGTATGCGTTTTTTCCTGAATATATTGAGGAAAAAACGCATACGCCCTTTTTGGCCAACCAAGCAAGCGGGCAATGCAAATCCACTCTACAGAGAAGTCTCACTTCCCAGGGGTCAAAAGGGAATTCAGAAAAAAGTGTAAAAACCAGAAAGGCAGCACAGGCCCTGGGGAACAGGGAGCCTTGTTATGCTAATGGGAGGGATGTAAATTGCCAAGAGCCACTCTGGAGAAGTGCAGGGTGTTTCCTAAAACATCTAGAAAACAGAGCTTCAGAGACTAGGGCACTTCCACTCATGGGCGTATACCTTGGGAAAACTGAAAAGCAACAAGACACAGCCACCCCAAAGTTTAGGGCTGCTGTGTTTACAAGAACCTCGACTTTGGTACACGTTAAATATCCCAGGAAGTTCAAATATGCAAAAAGAAGTTGTGGTACTTACGTACGATGGGATATCTTTTCAGCCATGAAATCAATGTCATAAGGCCAGTAGCAGCATAATGAATGGATTTAGGTACGATGATTCTAAGTGAAATAAGTCACAGAGAAAAAGAAACGCATCTTAAGATATCACTTATAAAGGGAATGTAAACATGGCTACACATGAACTGAATTAGAAAACGGAACAGAGTCTCACATTTCGAAAACACTCTAATGCCTGCTTAAGGGGAAAGGTGAGGTGGGGTGATGACCACCAGAGTTTGATGTTAGCACAGGTACCGTTCCATAAACCAAATATGTAATAGACAAGACCTGCTCCTTGCTCAGTGAACTGGACTCAACACCCCCTATTCACCGCAGAGGAATATATCTGACTAGAAAGAATCTTAGAACCTATGTACTGATATGTCTCCATAAGGGAATCAAGTGTGTCTAGAGCGGCATAAACACAGTAGTGTAAATCAGCTCAACCCCATTTTAAAAATAAATTTCAAAAATAAAACATAAAAACAGCGAAATCCTTACAAAATTCGTTCAGGGGCTCTGATGCAACCTGGACTGACCCCATCTACACCCACAGCTGGATGAGACATAAGGCTGGACACTTGGAGCTGAGAGGATTGGTGAGGTTGGGTGAGCAAATGCAGACCCTTTAAAGCAATAATCGTGCCACCCATCCCATGGGTCCCAACTCTCCAGGATTAAGGGAATCTTACTACAGCTAAAACATGTATGGGAAACCCAGAGGATGGAACACTGTGTGATCGGAAAAGGTTTCTAAAACGCACCTCATTTTTCCTCTCCTCTTGCTCGGATTCGCCATTCCAGCCGCTTTACTATCAATCTCCCCACTTGCAGAGTCAGCGCCTTTAACCTCCTGTTTCGCACAGTTTGCAATTTGTGCAGAGGATGAAAGGGAAGAGGGGGAACCAATGAGAGACTAGCTGTAGGCATTTGGACGGGCACATGTCACTCTAATTTCCCGTTAGGAAGAAGAGCTAATCAATGGGTCAGCCTGTCACCCCGGAAACACAATAGGGCCTGAAGAAATCCTGCGGTTTTGCGGCCAGCTCACAAAAAAGCCAGTTGAAAAATGGAGCTCAGAGGCACAGCAATTCACAAACCTGCAGAGTTTTACAGGACAACTATCATCCACAAATCTGTTGAGGGAAGGCAACGAGGAGGACTTGAAAGCGAGGCAGAATTGCAGGAAACAGATTTCACGAGGTAGATTGGATTCGCCTTGAAAGCACATGAAAAGCGGCAGAAATTTGACAATGATGTACTTGGCCAAAAAGGGCGTTTGCGTTTTTACCTGAATATATATATTCTGAGTCTAAGTGAAGCAAGTCACACAGAAAAAGAAACTAACCATAAGTTATCACTTATATAGGGAATGTAAATGTGGCTACACATGAACTGACTTACAAAACAGATCAGAGTCACACATTTAGAAAACACTCTTATGCCTGCTTAAGGGGAAAGGTGAGGTGGGCTGATGCATAAAACCAGAGTTTGAAATTAGCACAGATACCGTTCCATAAACCAAACATGTAATAGTGAAGACCTACTCGTAGCTCAATGAACTGGACTTAACACACCCTTTTCACAGTAGAAGAATATATGTGACTATTAAGAATCTTAAAAAGTATTTATTGATATCTGTCTGTAAGTGAATCAAGTGGTTGTAAAGCGGCATAAACTCAGCAGTGGAAATCAGCTAAACCGCATCATAAAAATATATGTATTCAGGAAGAACGCATACACCCTTCTTGGCCATCCAAACAAGCACGAATTGCAAATCAGCACTCCAAAGAAGTCTCACTTCGCATTTGTCAAAAGGGCCATCCTGGCAAAGTGGAAAACCAGAAAGGCAGCACAGGCCATGGAGGAAAGGAAGCCTTGTTACGCTGATGCTCCATCAGCTGATGCTGTAAGTATTCAAGGCCACTCTGGAGAAGTGTATGTTGTTTCCTAAAACATCTAAAATACAGAGCTACAGAGCATACGCCACTTCCACTCTTGGGCGTATATCCTGGGAAAACAAAAAATCGACAGGACACAGGCTCCCCTACGTTTAGTGCTGCTCTTTTTAGAAATGCCTCGCCTTGGGTACAACTTACATATCCTTGGAAGTAAAAAATGCATACAGAAGGTGTGGTACTTATGTACAATGGAATATTACTGAGCAATTATTCAGTGAAATAATGCCAGTTGCAGCAACTCGTGGAGTCTGAGATACGACCATTCTAAGTGACATAAGTCAGACATAAAAAGAGACTTATCATAAGGTATCGCTTATAGATGGTATGTAAAAATGGCTACACATGCACTCAATTAGAAAACAGAAACAGAGTCACACATTTAGAAAACACACTTATGGCTGCTAAAGGAGAATTTTGGGGTGGGGTGATGCATAAACCAGGAGGTTGGAATTAGCATAGATACGGTTCCATTCCATAACCAAAATAGGTAATCGACAGGACCGACTCTATAGCTCAAACAGCTGGACTCGGCACACTGTTGTCACCGGAAAAGGATATATAAGACTAGGAAGAATCTGTAAAATAATTTACTGATGTCTCTCTTTAAGTGAATCAAGTGGATAGATGTAGAGCAGGAAGAAAGACAGTATTGAAAATCAGCTATACCCCCTTACAAAATTAAATAACAAGAACAAAAAAAGACAGTGAGAGAGAGAGAAATTTTTACAAAATTTGTTCAAGGGCTGTGATGCAACCTGCACTGAACACGTCTAGACACAGAGCTAGATGGGACCTAAGGCTCTACACTCGTGGGTCTGAGAGGCTTGGTGAGGATGCGACAGCAAATGCAGCAATCTTTGAGTAATACTGCCTGGCCCCCATCCCATGGGTCCCATATCTCCAGGTGCAGGGGTCCCTTCCTACAGCTAAAACATGAATGGGACATCCAGAGGATGGTACATCATCTGTTCGGGAAGAGTTTGGGAAAGTCACCTCATCTCCACTTCTCCTGGTATTCGGGTTCCCAAGCTCCTTTCCTTAGCATCTCCCCACTTTGGGAAGGCAGCACACTCAACAGCCGGTTTTGCACAGCTTGGAATTTTCCGTGTGAAGAAGGGGAATGGGGGGATGCAATGAGACACAAGCCCTAGATGTTTGGACAGGCATATGCCACTCTAGTTTCCTAATCTGGAAGAAGAATTTCCCTATCCTTCAGGTGCCCCAGTAACCGGAATGGGTCTGTAGAAATCCTGCCCCTTTTTGGCTGCTTCCCTAAACAACAAGTTGAAAACTGGTGCTCAGGGGCACTGCAATTCACAAACATGCAGGGTTGTAATTGACACCTCTAATGGAGTCATTTCTTGGGCCAAGTATTCGTAAAGGCCTTGTAAGCAAGACAGAATTGCAGAAAAGGGATTTCAAGAGGTAGCTTGCACTCGCCATTCAAGCACATGCAAAGCTGCTGAACATCGCCAATGATGCAGTTTGCCAAAAAGGCCATATGCGTTATTCCTTAATACATTCAGGAGAAACCCTTACTCCATTTTTGGCCAACAAAACAGGCGGGCAATGCAAATTAATACTACAAAGAGGTATCACTCCACACCAGTCAGAAGGGCCAAGCTCACAAAGTGTAAAACCTGAAATGCAGGACAGGGCGTGGAGAAAAGGGAACCCTGACAAGCTGATGGTGGGAAAGTAAATTGCTAACAGCCACTGTGGAGAAGTGGGTGGTGATTCCTTAAAAATCTAAAAAACAGAGCTTCAGAGCATATGGCACTTCCACTCCTGGGCCTGTATCTTGGAAAAAACGTAAATTGACAGGACCCAGGCACTCCAAAATTTATGCAGCCCTGTTTACAAGAGCCTCTACTTGGAAGCTACCTAAACGTCCTTGGAAGGAAGACTGGATAAAGAAATTATGGTAGATATGTACAATGGAATATTACTCAGCCATGAAATGAATGGAATAAGGCCATTTGCAGCCACTCGGAAGGACACAGATACATTCATACTAAGTGGCATAAATCAGACAATGATAAATATCATACGATATTACTTATCGGTGGAATCTAACAATTGATACAAAGGTACTATCTTACAACAGAGAAACAGAGTCCCAGACTTAGAACACAAACTTATGGTTACCAAACTGGAAAGGTGTGTTGGAGGCATAAATCATGAGGTTGGAGTTAGTATATACATATTTACAGAGAGAAAACTTGTCATCAACATGGACCTGCTGGAGAGCACTTGGAACTCTTCTCAACATCCTTTAGTAACCTCAATGGGAAAATAATTCCAAAAAGAATATGTAGTCTTCTCTGTATAAATGAATCACGTGGGTGTATATCAAAAACGAACACAGCATGGTAAATCAACTATACTCCATTATAAATTTAAAGTTAAATTATAGAAAAGGAAAATGATCACTAAATTCGTTTAGTTGCGGTGAACGTGCTAGTGTCACATCCCTGGACACAGACCCAATTTGGTCCCAAGGCTGGACTGTTGTGGGCCTGAGGACCTCGGGAGGATATGCCAGCTAATTCGACCCCTTGAACATGTAGTACCTGGTCCCCTCTGCATGGGATCACAATCTCCAGATCTAAGTGTACCCTCATACTACTAAACCAACCCTCTGACACCCAAAGGATGGTGGACTCTCTGGGCTGGATGACATTTGGAAAATCACCTGGTCTCAACATATCCTGGTGTTTGGGTTCCGACCTCCCGACTCCTTCGTTAGGGTCATCCCACTCTACAAGACAGCACCCTCAACAGGTGATTTGGCAGGGGTTTATACTTGTTTGGGGGATGAAGGGTAAGGGGGAAGAGGGAATGGGACCGAAGCCCTTACATGTTTGGTCAGGCACATTCCACTCTAATTTAAAACCCAGGAACAGGACTTTCCCTACATCTAAGGTTGTGTCAGTAACCAGAGAGGGACGGTAGAAATCCTGCTGCCTTCTGTTTCCCATAACAACAATTCTAAAACTGGACCTTATAGGCACTGCATATTCACCATGCCTGGGGAGCTGTAAATGACAACAGCCCTCAAAAAATGTCTTGGGGTAGGTAATCGAAATAGACTTCAAAACAAGGCAACCTTTCAATAACCCCTTTTCAAGGGGTAAATTTTACTCACACTGTTCAAAAAAAAGCACATACGAAGATGCTCACCATTGCTTTATGTTAGACAAATGCAAAGCAGATGTACAAAGAAGTATCATCTGGAACCACTCAGAATAGCCATCCTCACAATGTCTAGAAACAAGAAATTCTTCAGAGGGTGTGGAAAAAAGAGAAACCTACTACTTATTATTATTATTTTTTTAATCTGTGTTGGTTCCTCGTTGCTACGTGCAGCTTTTCTATAGTTGCAGAAAGGGGGCGCTACTCATCGTTGTGGTATGCAGCCTTCTGTTTGCGGTGGCTTCTCTTGTTGTGGAGCACAGGCTCTAGGCACACAGGCTTCAGTAGCTGTGGCATGTGAGCTCAGTAGTTTTGGCTCATGGGTTCTAGAGCGCAGACTCAGTAGTTGTGGCGCACGGGCTTAGTTGCTCTGTGGCATGTGGGATCTTCCTGGGCCAGGGCTCGAACCTGTGTCCCCTGAACTGGCAGGCGGATTCTTACCCACTGCGCCACCAATACTACGTTACTGGTGGCAGTGCCAATTGGTAACAGCCACTATGGAGCACAGAATGGAGGTTACCAGAGTAAGGGGAGGCGGGAGGGATAAACTGGAAATTGGGATTGACATATACACACCACTATATATAAATGAGATAACAAATAAGGGCCTACTGTATAGCACAGGGAACTCTACTCAATACTCTGTAATGACCTGTATGGGAAAGGAATCCAAGAAGGATTGGATATATGTATAACTGCTTCACTCTGCTGTGCAGCAGAAAGTAACACAACATTGTAAATCAACTATACTCCAAAAAATTTGAAATTGAAATGAAATGAAATAAAATAAAATTAAATAGAGCCACCAGATGATCCAGCAAGTTCACTCCTGTGCGCATATCTGGAGGAAAGCATAAATCGAAAAGACACATCTTCCCCAATGTTCACCGCAACACTCTTTACAATAGCAAAGACATGGAAGCAACCAAAATGTCCATCAACATATGAATATAGGTAAAGAATATGTGATACATATATATAATGAATATGACTCAGCCATAAACTAGAGGAAAATAATGCCAATTTCAGTAACATGGATGGACCTAGAGATGATTGTACTAAGTGAAGAAAGTCAGACACAGTAAGACAAATATTGTATGATATCACTTCTAGGTGGAACCTAAAAATTGATACAAATGAACTAACTTACAAAACAGAGGCAGACGCACAGACTTGGAAAACAAACTTATGGTTACCAAAGGGGAAAGCTGGCGGTTAGGGATAAATCAGGAACTTGGGGTAAACATACGAATACTACTATATATAATATAGATAAGCAACAAGGACCTACTGTATGGCACAGGGAACTCTACTCAATATTCTGGGAATACCTTTACCAGAAAAGAATCTGAAAAAGAATGAATATATGCATATGTGTAACTGAATCACTTGCTGTGCAGCTGAAATGAACACAACATTGTAAATCAACTAGACTCCAAGAAAATTTAAATTACAAAATAAAGAAAATCACCTATATTTCAAAAGAAAAAAAGAATTCCCATATATTTTTATGGCTTGATAGCTTACTTTTTTAGTGCTCAATATTATCCCATTCCCAGAATATATTAATAGTGTTTCATTTCATTCACCTATTGGAGGACACCTTAGTTTCATTCACATTTTGGCAATATTGAATTAGGTGCTATAAATATCCATATGCAAGTTTTCGTCTGGAAGTATGTTTTAAACTACTTTCAGTAAATATCCATGAGGACACTTGCCGGATTGTACAGTAAGGGAATGTTCAATATTGTAGCAAGTGTCAATCAGAATACCGAAGTAGCTGTATTATTTTTCATTTCCACCAATAACAAATGACATTTCCTATTGTTCCACATCCCCTACAGAATTTCTTCTTGTCATTGTTCACATTTCAGCCATTCTAATGGCTAAAATTGTATGTAATTGTATTGTTAATTTGCTTTTTGATGGCAGCATGTAATCTGAATTATTCTTCTGTATACTTATATGCATAGTGTCTATTTTCTTTGGTGAGGTGTCCGTAAAGTATATTGGTCCACATTTTATTTAGGCTGCTTTCATTTTTTTCTACCCAATCTGTATTTGTTTTATTTATTTTTGTGCCTTATTGCATTAGCAAGGACTTGCAGTAAAATATGGAAAAGGAGTTATGAAAGGGGACATCCTTGCTTTTACCTGAACTTAGTGGAAAAGCTTCATGTTTTTGACCACTAATCATGATGTAAGATAAAAGTTTCCTGTAGATCTTTGTTATCAACTTGAGAAACCTCCAGTCTATTTCTTTAACTGAGAGTTCTTATGAAGAATGGGTGTTAGATTTTTTCAAAGGTCTTCTGAATCTTTTGATATGCTCATGATTGTCTTTAAGGTGTTGATATGATGGACATAATTATTTGATTTTAGAATGTTGAACCAGCCTTGCATACCTGGGATTATTCCCTCTCATTCATTATATAAAATTCTCTCAAAATATTGTTGGATTCGATTTGTTAATATTTTGTTGAGGATTTTTGCATTGATGTTCCTGAGAGATATTAGTCAGTTTTCTTTACTATTCATATGTTCCTCTAAGCTTGGATGCTGTGGATTTAGTGTCAGACATTCATTTGGGGAGATTCTCAGTCATTTTTTAAAAAAATATTTTCTGTTCTTTCTTATCTTTATTCTCCTCCTGCCATACCCATTATGTATAGGTCACAGCATTTTCATTGTTCCACAATTATTGATTACTCTGTTCTGTTGATTTCTTTCCTGCCCATTTTCTCTTTTCTTTTGAGATTTAAAGGTTTCTCTTGATATGTCTTCGAGCTCACAGATATTTCTCCTCAGCCAGCTCTTTGACTGCTAAAACAAAATACAAGAGACTTGGTATTTTATAAACAACAGAATATTTTTGTTTTCTCATAATTGCTGAGGCTGAAAAGTTCAAGAACAAGTTACCAGGGGCTTCCCTGTTGGCACAGTGGTTAAGAATCTGCCTACCAATAAAGTGGACACGGGTTCGAGCCCTGGTCCGGGAAGATCCCACATGCCATGGAACAACTAAGCCCGTACACAACAAATACTGAGTCTGTACTCTAGAGCCCACAGGCCAGAACTACTGAGCCCGTGCTCCGCAACAAGAGAAGTCACCCAATGAGAAGCCCGCACGCTGCAACAAAGGCCCAACGCAGCCAAAAGTTTAATTAATTAATTAATTAATTAATTTAAAAAAAGAACAAGTTGCCACCTGTATCTGTATCTGGTGAGGGAACAATATCTGGTTCATAATGTGGGTCTCCTCGCTCGGCAATGATATCATGTGATGGGCATGAGATCTTCTGTGTGCTACATTTATTAGCTCACTAATCCCATCTTTGAGGTCTCTGGCCTCATGACCGAATCACCTCCCAAAAGCACCACCTCCTAATACCGTCAACATGGGAGCTGGGTTTCAAAATTTTAAAATGAGAGGTACAAAATGTTTACACCATAACAGGGACCACAGAGTTAACTGATTTTTCCTTTCATGTTAAAGGTTTGCACATTTATATTTATTATATAATCACAAAACCCTTGGGTTTTTTTTTTTTTTTTGGCGGTACGTGAGCCTCTCACTGTTGTGGCCTCTCCTGTTGTGGAGCACAGCCTCCGGACGCGCAGGCTCAGCGGCCATGGCTCACGGGCCCAGCCACTCCGCGGCATGGGGGATCTTCCCGGACTGGGGCACGAACCCACGTCCCCTGCATCGGCAGGCGGACTCTCAACCACTGCGCCACCAGGGAAGCCCCCCTTGTTGTTTTTTTAAGATTCTTTTCCCGTATATGCCAGTACACACCATTGAGTAGAGTTCCCCGTGCTATAAAGCAGGTCCTTAACAATACTTACCTATTTTATATATACTAGTGTGTATAGGTCAGTCCCAATCTCCCAATTTATCCCTTCCCCACTTATCCTCTGGTAACCATAAGTTTGTTTTCTATATCCATGACTCTATTTCTGTTGTGTAAATTAGTTCATTTGTACCTTTGTTTTTTCCTTTTTTAGATTCCTCATATAAGCAATATCAAATGATATCTGTCTTTCTGTGTCTGACTTGCTTCACTCAGTATAACAATCTCTAGGTCCACCCATGTTGCTACAAAACCCTTAATTGTTAAGGATAACTCTCAAGGTTTTCCAGTATCATCAGCTATTCTTTCTGGCAGACATGTGACAACACTTTTTAAACAGGGATATTGAGACCAAGGCTCCTGACCTGCAAACAAACAAAACATCTTTTATATAGTAAAAACTTTGCACATCAAAGGATGAAAGCACTTGGTCTAAATCCCTTTGCACCCACTGCTGACAGAGGGCAGAGGAATTTGACTCACTAATCTTCCTTACGTGCACTTCCTCCTAATGGGTTATTCCATCTAAAACTTATAAGAAGCGGGAATGCATCATGGAACACACCAATCTCTACTACAGATTCTGAAGCAGCGAAAAAACAAAAACAAAAACATGATGAATCCATCCAAAGGGTACTGTCCACATTGTTACAATAGTTTCCCTCACACTGTGAACCCTTTTCAAACCCTATCCCTTGAACCTACTTTTATTTTTTTCAACAAAAATAATGTTAATCTGCAGTCACATGCTCCAGTAATATTACACTATCCCTTGTGCAAGTATGTAGGGATTCGAGGAGCTATGGGAGGCTATCATGAGAGGTTCCCTAGAGTAATCAGGACATTTCATTTAATGTTGGCTCTTCTCCCTAAATGTCTGCTGTCCTCTTCTTTTTGTAGCTACTACCATTGAGAAAGTGACCAAGATAAGGCCCTTCTCTTTTCCTGCCCATGAATGCAGCTGTGATTAACCCCACAGACCTTGGTGCTTCCAGAATCCCCTGAAGCTACTGACTCTCCATGCATGGCATGACATAGTTAAGGATGGTGACGTGTATATTTGTATAGAGCATGCTATAAAATTTTCGAGTCCTCCCTTCCTCATAATTCCAAAGAATAGATTTCTTTGGATTTCTGCTTAATGCTGCTGGAGTTGGTACATAAGTTGAGGGAGGTATCAGGGCACACCAAAAGAGAGGGTAACTGCACAGAAAATACAAGCGGGTATATTTCTGTGTAGTTTCAAGCAGCTTATATGCTATACCAACCATGTTGACATGTTGAGCCTTCCTCTTTCTACTAGTAGTACAACAAACATAAAGGATATTTAGGCTGCTTGTTTTATCCCCACCTCTCTCAACTGATCTGCATTCACATATAGGACAATGAAGGGCCCTTTCTACCATCTTAACCAATACTTGAGAACTAGAAAATGTCCAGGTTTTTCCAGGGATTATTTTCATATTCCCCAATCAGGCCTATGAAAGAACCTTACCTATTGTGTTTAATGAAGTCATATCACTGACGGCATCCCATCATCAACAAAACTGGAAAGAATTTTGAAGTGTCTTAGATTTTACCATATTTGAAATTCCAATATTTTAGCCTGACACGTTTTTGGATTTTAGAAAAAAATATTTTAAATGAGACAAAAAATCATTTTTATGACACAAAAAGACAGCAAGAGTTTTATATTTTTATCTGTTCCACTTGCACACAGAAGTCTCACGGGGTTATGTAAAGCACTCCTGTTGGGTGCTGTCCATGTAAAGCTTAGGAATCTTAAGCTTCAGTTATCTGAAACTTTTAAATTAGGATGCAAGCAATCCTGTCCAACATTTGAGCAGAGCAAGACACTGTCTTTATTTTATTTGTCAGGTAAGTAATCTGTCTTTTGCCCCAAGGAGAGAAACAACTGGCATCTTCCATCAATGTGTTGTACAAAAATCTTTGAACACAGAGTGCAAGCAGCGGCTGATACAAGATGTGAAAAAAATATGAGAGACCCTTGTGGCATTTTTTCCTAACTTATTGCAATCTCCCATTTAAAATGTGGGAATAATCAATCTTCTGAGGAAAAAGGCCCAAGGAAGGTTTTTGCTTCTGTGGAATAATGGGATTGCTAAAGATTTCAGGAGGCAAGACGAATTAGTGAGAATGACCATGAGAAATCAGAGAAAAGTCAGATCCATGGATGAAGTGACGTTTACCTCTGTGAATCAATGAGAAGTAGGAGCAAATGAAAAGAAAGCTGAATACAACATTTTCTGAATAAATGTAACCTTTCAGCTGTCATAGAAAAATTAATACTCACTATGATACAACATATTTAGTTTAGAAATTAACTTAAATTTAAATCTTAATAATTAGATTTATTGAAGAAACAAAAAACATATTTATGGTTTAGAATAAATAATGTGTTCTGCTACAGATAAGAAGACTACATAAATAAATAGAAATAAGACTAAATAAATAAATAAATAGGAAAATAACTAATTCGATATTATTCACATTAAAAACTGACACTCATCTAAAGAAAGAGAAAGAGAGACAGAAAGAGAGAAGAACTCATAGCAAGCATATATTAAAAATTCCTAAATAAGAAGTCTTCAGATATTAAAAAAATAATAATAATGTCTTCAATAAGAAGATAATGTAATAGCAAAAATGGGGAAAATATACCAAAAGATATTTCAAAACAGAGAGTACAGAATGTTAAGTAAACATATCAAAAGAACTTGGCTTCTTAGTAGTCAATTAAATGAAAAAAAAGTGATACCTGGAATTATCACTCGCCAACCAGAAAGTTCAAATGAAAATGACAGGTATTATCAAGCTTGACAAGAATGTGTATAATCCTTGAATCTCATTCACTGCTGCTGAGGATGAAAAATCATACAAATGAGTGAAGTAAGTCAGAAAGAGAAAGACAAATACCGTATGCTAACACATATATACAGAATTTAAGGAAAAAAATGTCATGAAGAACCTAGGGGTAAGACAGGAATAAAGACACAGACCTACTAGAGAATGGACTTGAGGATATGGGAAGGGGGAAGGGTAAGCTGTGACAAAGCGAGAGAGTGACATGGACATATATACACTACCAAAAGTTAAATAGATACCTAGTGGGAAGCAACCGCAGAGCACAGGGAGATCAGCTCAGTGCTTTGTGACCACCTAGAAGGGTGGGATGGGGAGTGTGGGAGAGAGGGAGACGCAAGAGGGAAGAAATATGGGAACATATGTATATGTATAACTGATTCGCTTTGTTATAAAGCAGAAACTAACACGCCATTGTGAAGCAATTATACTCAAATAAAGATGTTAAAAAAAAAGAAAAATCATACAAATATTTTGAAAATATTTAGAAATATCTAAAAACATAAACTCATGAAAGCTATGACTCGAAAATTTCACTACTATATGTATACTGAACAATAATTTATACACACACCACCAAAGCTCAAGTTCTAGAATTTTTATACCAGTGCTATTCTCAATAGACACAAACTGAAAATCACTCATATTGTAATACACATTGGAATAAATTAATAGTTAAATAATTACACTATGGAATCCTATGCAACAGTGGCAATGCATGATCCCAACAACAGGCAACCATATAGGCATATTCACAAGCAACATAAACTAAAAAAGCCCAATCCAAAAGTGATTTTACTGTGCCATAACATTTATATAAAATACAAACTACAGGTAACATGATCTTTTTGTTACATAGAAGAACAATATTAAACCTTAAGGGGAGTCACTAGAATGAGACCAGGGAGCCTCTGAGTATCTGGCAATTTTCTGTGTCTTTATCTAGAAGCTATGTATAGAGTGTATTCAGATTCTGAATTTTCTGTAATTTGTCATTTCCTTACAAACCATGCATGTTTTTAGTTCTTTTTTATACATAACAAAAGTAAAAATGATAGACTAGGGAAGTTAATTATATTAGCACTTTCATATCCATGCTTTTCAAGGTGGAAGTGAAAGGTATTAAATACTTGACATTGTGATTACTTCTTAAAAGTAAGGTGAACATTTGAGATTAATAAATAAGACATACTTCTTCATATATAATCCTCAAACGGGAGGGGTAGAAAGGAGTATTTTTTTTTTATTTAATACAGAATCGATAAGATAGAAAATAATGAAAACAGACTAGGTTTAAAAAAGAGCACACTGGACTTCCCTGGTGGCACAGTGGGTAAGAATTTGCCTGCCAATGCAGGGGACAGGGGTTCAATCCCTGGTCTGGGAAGATCCCACATGCCACAGAGCAACTAAGCCCGTGTGCCACAACTACTGAGCCTACGCTCTAGAGCCAGCAAGGAACAACTATTGAGCCTGAATGACACAACTACTGAAGCCCATGTACCTAGAGCCCATACTCCACTACAAGAGGAACGACCACAAGGAGAAGCCCGTGCACCACAACGATGAGTAACCCCAGCTTGACACAACTAGACAAAACTTGTGCAGCAACGAAGACCCAACACAACCAAAATAAATAAAATTAAATCTTTTGACTTCTGAGCTGACTCACTCACGTGGCTGTAGGTAAGAGGCCTCAGTTCCTTGCCACATGGATCCCTCCTTAGGGCTGCTTGAATGTCCTCATGACATGGCAGCTGGCTTACCCCAGGATGAGTGATCTAGCAGAAACCAAAGCAGAAGCTGCAATGTCTTTTATAACTTTGGAAGCTGCACTTTGTCATTTCTGCAATTTCTTATTAGTTAAACAATAAGCCCTTTTCAAGTGCAAGGAGCCACACAAGCACATGAAGACTGGGAGATAATTATGGGATAATTAGGGCCATCTTGGAGGCTGGCTTCCAAAGTGGCTGACTAGCCAAAGACTGAATTTTGTTTTCTACACTTCTGGAGAGAAAATGGTCAGTGAATCTCATAGGTGGTCTTTGAGATGTACCAAAGCTACCTCTTGCTCTCACCCACAGCCGTGTAGCCGACAGGGTCTTGGTTCTCCGGCCGGGTGTCAGGCCTGTGCCTCTGAGTTGGGAGAGCCGAGTTCAGGATATTGGTCTACCAGAGAACCCCAGCACCTTGTAATATCAAACGACGATAGCCTCCCAGAGATATCCGTCTCAATGCTAAGACCCAGCTCCACTCAGAGACCAGCAAGATCCAGTGCTGGACATCCCATGCCAAACAACTAGCAAGACAGGAATGCAGGCCCACCCATTAGCAGAGAGGCTGCCTAAAATCATAATAAGGCCACAGACACCCCAAAACACACCACCGGATACGGACCTGTCAACCAGAAAGGCAAGATCCAGACACACCCAGCAGAACACAGGCACCAGTCCCCTCCACCAGAAAGCCTACACAACCCACTGAACCAACCTTAGCCATGGGGGACAGACACCAAAAACAACGGGAACTACGAATCTGCAGCCTGCGAAAAGGAGACCCCAAACACAGTCCCCAAAGACAAATGAGAAGACAGAGAAACACACAGCAGATGAAGGAGCAAGGTGAAATCCCACCAGAACAAACAAAGGTAGAGGAAATAGGCAGTCTACCGGAAAAAGAATTCAGAGGAATGATAATAAAGATGATCCCAAATCTTGAAACTGGAATGGAGAATGTACAAGAAACATTGAACAAGGACCTAGAAGAACTAAACAGCAAACAAACAATGATGAACAACACAATAAATGGAATTAAAATGCTCTAGAAGGAAACAATAGCAGAATAACTGAGGCAGAAGAATGGATAAATGACCTGGAAGACAAAATAGTAGAAAAAACTACCACAGAGCAGAATAAAGAAAAAAGAATGAAAAGAATTGAGGATACCTCTGGATATCCAGAGGTATCCTGAGATACCTCTGGGACAACATTAAACACACCAACATTCGAATATAGGGGTCCCAGAAGTAGAAGACAAAATGAAAGAGACTGAGAAAATATTTGAAGAGATAATAGTTGAAAACTTCCCTAATATGGGAAAGGACATCATTAATCAAGTCCAGGAAGTGCAGAGCGTCCCATACAAGATACAACCAAGGAGAAACATGCCAAAACATATATTAATCAAACTATCAAAAATTAAATACAAAGAAAAAATATTAAAAGCAGCAAGGGAAAAACAACAAAAAACATACAAGGGAATCCCCATAAGGTTAATGGCTGATCTTTCAGCAGAAACTCTGCAAGCCAGAAGGGACTGGCAGGACATATTTAAAGTGATGAAAGGGGAAAAACTACAACCAAGATTACTCGACCCAGCAAGGATCTCATTCAGATTTGACAGAGAAATTAAAACCTTTACAGACAATCGAAAGCTAAGAGAATTCAGCACCACCAAACCAGCTTTACAACAAATACTAAAGGAACTTCTCTAGGCAGGAAGCACAAGAGAAGGAAAAGACCTACAATAACAAATCCAAAACAATTAAGAAAATGGTAATAAGAACATACATATCAATAATTACCTTAAATGTAAATGGATTAAATGCTCCAACCAAAAGACAGAGACTGGCTGAATGGATCCAAAAACATGACCAGTAAATATGCGGTCTACAAGAGACCCACTTCAGACCTAGAGACACATACAGATTGAAAGACAGGGGATGGAATAAGATATTCCATGCAAATGGAAATCAAAAGAAAGCTAGAGAAGCAATTCTCATATCAGATAAAAAAGACTTTAAAATAAAGACTATTACAGGAGACAAAGAAGGACACTACATAATGATCAAGGGATCAATCCAAGAAGAAGATATAACAATTGTACATATTTATGCACCCAACATAGGAGCACCTCAATACATAAGGCAAATGCTAACAGCCATAAAAGGGGAAATGGACAGTAACACGATCATAGTAGGGGACTTTAGCACCCCTCTTTCACCAATGAACAGATCATCCAAAGTGAAAATAAATAAGGAAACACAAGTTTTAAATGGTACATTAAACAAGATGGACTTAACTGATATTTATAGGACATTCCATCCAAAAACAACAGAATACACTTTTTCTCAAGTGCTCGTGGAACATTCGCCAGGATAGATCATATCTTGGGTCACAAAAAAAGCCTTGGTAAGTTTAGGAAAATTGAAATCATATCAAGTATCTTTTCCGAACACAATGCTGTCAGACTAGATATCAATTACAGGAAAAGAACTGTAAAAAATACAAACACATGGACGCTAAACAATACACTACTTAATAACCAAGAGATCGCTGAAGAAATCAAAGAGGAAATCAAAAAATACCTAGAAACAAATGACAATGAAAGCATGAAGACCCAATACCTATGGGATGCAGCAAAAGCAGTTCTAAGAGGGAGGTTTATAGCAATACAATCCTACCTCAAGAAACAAGAAACATCTCAAATAAACAAGCTAACCTTACACCTAAAGCAATTAGAGAAAGAAAGAAAAAAAAACCCAAAGTCAGCAGAGGAAAGAAATCATAAAGTTCAGATCAGAAATAAATGAAAAAGAAATGAAGGCAACAACAGCAAAGATCAAAAAAACCTAAAAGCTGGTTCTCTGAGAAGATCAACAAAATTGATAAACCATTAGCCAGACTCATCAAGCAAAAAAGGGAGAAGACTCAAATCAATAGAATTAGAAATGAAAAAGGAGAAGTAACAACTGACACTGGAGAAATACAAAAGATCATGAGAGATTACTACAAGCAACTCTATGCCAATAAAATGGACAACCTGGAAGAAATGGACAAATTCTTAGAAAAGCACACACTTCCAAGACTGAACCAGGAAGAAATAGAAACTATAAACAAACCAATCCCAAGCACTGAAATTGAGACTGTGATTAAAACTCTCCCAACAAACAAAAGCCAAGACCAGATGGCTTCACAGGCAAATTCTATCAAACATTTAGAGAAGAGTTAACACCTATCCTTCTCAAACTCTTCCAAAATATAGCAGAGGGAGGACCTCTCCCAAACTTATTCTATGAGACCACCATCTCCCTGATACCAAAACCAGACAAAGATGTCACAAAGAAAGAAAACTACAGGCCAATATCACTGATGAACATAGATGCAAAAATCCACAGCAAGATACTAGCAAACAGAATCCAACAGTGCATTAAAAGGATCATACACCAAGATCAAGTGGGGTTTATCCCAGGGATGCAAGGATTCTTCAATACATGCAAATCAATGTGATACACCATATTAAAACACTGAAGGATAAAAACGA
Organism: Hyperoodon ampullatus; assembly: GCF_949752795.1. Taxonomy (NCBI): domain Eukaryota; kingdom Metazoa; phylum Chordata; class Mammalia; order Artiodactyla; family Ziphiidae; genus Hyperoodon; species Hyperoodon ampullatus. The sequence goes on along the minus strand of NW_027640824.1, from coordinate 44,317 downwards.
TATGGTCATCTCAATAGACATAGAAAAGGCTTTCGACAATATTAAACACCCATTTATGATAAAAAAAAACCTCCAGAAAGTAGGCATAGAGGGAACTTTCCTCAACATAATAAAGGCCATATATGACAAACCCACAGCCAACATCATTCTCAGTGGAGAAAAAGTGAAACCATTTCCACCAAGATCAGGAACAAGACAAGGTTGCCCACTCTCACCACTATCATTCAACACACTTTTGGAATTTTTAGCTACAGCAACCAGAGAAGAAAAAGAAATAAAAGGAATCCAAATCGGAAAAGAAGAAGTTAAGCTCTCACTGTTTGCAGATGACATGATACTATACATAGAGAATCCTAAAGATGCTACCAGAAACCGACTAGAGTTAATCAATGAATCTGGTAAGGTTGCAGCATACAAAATTAATGTACAGTTATCTCTTTCATTCCTATACACTAAAGATGAAACATCTGAAAGAGAAATTGAGGAAACACTCCCATTTACCACTGCAACAAAAAGAATAAAATACCTAGGAAAAAACCTACCTAAGGAGACAAAAGCCGTTTACTCAACAAACTATAAGACACTGATGAAAGAAATTAAAGATTACACAGATAGAGACATATACCATGTTCTTGGATTAAAAGAATCAACATTGTGAAAATGACTATACTACCCAAAGCAATCCACAGATTCAATGCAATCCCTATCAAACTACCAATGGCATTTTTCAGAGAACTGGAACAAAAAATTTCAAAATTTGCATGGAAACACAAAACACCCTGAACAGCCAAAGCAATCTTGAGAAGAAAAACAGAGCTGGAGGAATCAGGCTGCCAGACTTCAGACAATACTACAAAGCTACAGTAGTCAAGACAGTATGGCACTGGCACAAAAACAGAAATATAGATCAATGGAACAGGAGGGAAAGCCCAGAGATAAATCCATACACATATGGTCACCTTATTTATGATAAAGGAGGCAAGAATATACAATGGAGAAATCACAGCCTCTTCAATAAGTGGTGCGGGGAAAACTGGGCAGCTACAGGTAAAAGAAAGAAATTAGAAGATTCCCTAACACCATACACAAAAATAAACTCAAAATGGATTAAAGACCTAAATGTAAGGCCAGACACTGTAAAACTCTTAGAGGAAAACATAGGCAGAACACTCTATGACATCAATCACAGCAAGATCCTTTTTGACCCACCTCCTAGAGAAATGGAAATAAAAACAAAAATAAACAAATGAGACCTAATGAGACTTAAAAGCTTTTGCACAGCAAAGGAAAACGTAAACAACACGAAAAGACAACCCTCAGAATGGGAGAAAATATTTGCCAATGAAGCAACTGACAAAGGATTCATCTCCAAACTTTACAAGCAGCCCATGCAGATCAATATCAAAAAAAAACAAACAACCCAATCCATAAATGGGCAGAAGACCTAAATAGACATTTCTCCAAAGAAGATATACAGACTTCCAACAAACACATGAAAGAATGCTCAGCGTCACTGATCATTAAAGAAATGCAAATCAGGGGCTTCCCTGGTGGCGCAGTGGTTGAGAGTCCACCTGCCGATGCAGGGGACACGGGTTCGTGCCCCGGTCTGGGAAGATCCCACATGCCGTGGAGCGGCTGAGCCAATGAGCCATGGCCGCTGAGCCTGCGCATCCGGAGCCTGTGCTCTGCAATGGGAGAGGCCACAACAGTGAGAGGCCAGCGTACCACAAAAAAAAAATGCAAATCAAAATTACAATGAGATATCACCGCACACAGGTAAGAATGGCCATCATCAAAAAAAATCTACAAAAACAACAAATGCTTCAGAGGTGTGGAGAAAAGTGAACCCTCTTGCACCGTTGGTGGGAGTGTAAATTGATACAGTCACTATTGAGAACAGTATGGAGGTTCCTTAAAAACCTAAAAATAGAACTACCACTACCATATGACACAGCAATCCCACTACTGGGCATATACCTGGAGAAAACCATAATTCAAAAAGAGTCATGTTCCACAATGTTCATTGCAGCTCTATTTGCAATAGCCAGGACATGGAAGCAATCTAAGGGTCCATCAACTGATGAATGGATAAAGAAGACGTTGCACACATTCAATATAAAATGGAATATTACTCAGCCATAAAAAAGAAATGAAATTGAGTTATTTGTAGTGAGGTGGATGGACCTATAGTCTGTCATACAGAGTGAAGTAAGTCAGAAAGAGAAAAACAAATACTGTATGCTAACACATATATATGGAATCTAAACAAAAAGAAAAAAAATGGTTCGGAAGAACCTAGGGGCAGGACAGGAATAAAGACGCAGACATAGAGAATGGACTTGAGGACATGGGGAGGGAGAAGGGTAAGCTGGGATGAAGTGAGAGAGTGGCATGGACTTATATATACTACCAAATGTAAAGTAGATAGCTAGTAAGAAACAGCTGCATAGCACAGGGAGATCAGCTCAGTGCTTTGTGACCACTTAGAGGGGTGGGATAGGGAGGGTGGGAGGCAGACGCAAGAGGGAGGAGATATGGGGATATATGTATATGTATAGGTTGTTCACTTTGTTATAAAGCAGAAACTAACACACCATTGTAAAACAATTATAGTCCAATAAGATGATATAAATAAATAAATAAATAATTTATGCCCCCCCCAAATTAAATCTTTTTTAAAAATAAATAAATAAAAAAGAGCACTCAATAACATGGTAACTCTAAACCTAAGTATTTTCAGTACTATAGTAAATGTAACTGGATTAATATCTCCTATTAAAGTGTGATTTTTTATATTATGTGCAACTAATTTTTTTTCACAATATACAGGTGAAATAAAAGAATTACATTAGAAAGGAGAAAACATTCCATGTATTTTAAAATGATAAAACAATAAGCATATAATATCATGCTTATAATAAGCATATAATAAGCATATATAATATCATATGATATATAAGCATATATAAGCATATAATATCATGCTTATAATAAGCATATAATAAGCATCTTAGATAAAGTAGTCTTTAAGTTCAGAACAATTTGTCATTATTGTAATTAGTATTATTAGCCCAATTTCTTAAAAATATTTCAATACATTTTCTATTTGAAAAAATATTTCAATATTTTTTTCTTCACTCTTTTGTGGTCTAATACATGGTAAGTATTTAGGTGCTAACATAAACTAAAAATATATGTTGTTTTTTTACAGCTGAACAAAACTGAATCAAGAAGAAATAGATAACTTGAACATACTGATCACTAAAAGCAAAATAGAATCTGTAATTTAAAAAAACTCCCTACCAACAAAAGTCCAGTATCAGATGGTTTCACAGGCAAATTCTGCCAAATATACAAGGCAAAACTTACACTGATTCTTCTCAAATTCTTCGAAAAGATTGAAGACTAAGGAATACTTCCAAAGACATTCTATGAAGCCACCATCACGGTGATATCAAAAACAGATGGGGGGGGAACTTCCCTGGTGGCACAGTGGTTAAGAATCCATCTGACAATGCAGGGGACATAGGTTCGAGCCCTGGTCTGGGAAGATCCCACATGCCGCGGAGCAACTAAGCCTGTGTGCCACAACTACTGAGCCTGCGCTCTACGGCCCAGGAGCCACAACTACTGAGCCTGATAGCCACAACTGCTGAAGCCCACGCACGTAGAGCCCATGCTCTGCAACAAAAGAAGCCACGGCAATGAACAGCCCGTACATCACAATGAAGAGAAGCCCCCACTCGCCACAACTAGAGAGAGCCCGTGCACAGCAACGGACACCCAATGCATCCAAAAAGAAAGAAAGAGAGAAATTTACTAAACAAACAAACAAACAAACAAACAAACAGATGGGGACTTTTCTGGTCGTCTATCAGTTAAGATTTCACCTTCCAGTGCAGGGGGGGAAGTTTCAATCCCTCATGGTAGAGCTAAGATCCCACATGCCTAACAAACAACAAACCAAAACATAAAACAGAAGCAATATTGGAACAAATTCAATAAAGACTTAAAAAACACACAGAGAAAGACACTACCAAAAAAAGAAAATTGCAGGCCAATATCCTTGATAAATATAGATGCAAAAATTCTCAACTGAATATTAGAAAACCGAATCCGACAACACATAAGAGGATCATACACCATGACCAAATTTGATTCTCCCCAGTGTCACAAAGTTGATTCAACATATGCAAATCAATCAACATGATACAACCCATCCACAAAGGAAGAACACAAAACAAATGATCATTTCAATAGATGCTGAAAAAGCATTTGAAAAACTTCAACATCCATTCATGATAAAAACACTTACCAGGTCTTCCCTGGTGGCGCAGTGGTTCAGAGTCCACCAGCCGATGCAGGGGACACGGGTTTGTGCCCCGGTCCGAGAAGATCCCACATGCCGTGGAGCGGCTGGGCCCGTGAGCCATGACCAATAAGCCTGCGTGTCCAGAGCCTGTGCTCCGCAACGGGAGAGGTCACAACAGTGAGAGGCCTGCGTACCGCAAATAAAAAAAACACACACTTACCAAAGTGGGAATAGCAGAAACATATCTCAACATAATAAAAGCTATTTACGACAAACCCACAACCAATATAATACTCAATGTTCACAGGCTGAAAGCCTTCCCCCTAAAATCTGGAACAAGAAAAGGATGCCCACTCTCACCTCTTCTCTTCAACATAGTATTGGAAGTCCAAGCCACAACAATCAGACAAGAAAAAGAAATAAAATCTAACCACATTGGAAGGGAAGAGGTAAAGTTGTCATTATATGCAGATGACATGATAATATATACAAAGGAAACTCTAAGAGTTCCACACAAAAACTACTAGAACTGATAAACAAATTCAGAGCAAAGTAGCAGGATACAAGATTAACATACATAACCTGGTTGCATTTCTTGGTTTTTCTTTTTCTTTTTTTAATTTATTTTGGCTGCATTGGGCCTTCATTGCTGTGCACAGGCTTTCTCTAGTTGTGGCCAGTGGGGGCTAGTCTTCATTGTGGTGCACAGGCTTCTCATTGCAGTGGCTTCTCTTGTTGCAAAGCATGGGCTCTAGGCATGCAGGCTTAAGGAGTTGTGGCACGTGGGCTCAGGAGTTGTGGCTCACGGGCTCTAGTGTGCAGGCTAAGTACTTGTGGTACACAGGTCTAGTTGCTCCATGGTTTGTGAGATCTTCCTGCACCGGGGCTCAAACCCATTCCCCTTGTATTGGCAGGCGGATTCTCCACCATGGAGCCACCAGGGAAGTCCCTGGTTGCATTTCTTTACACTAACAATGAAATATCAGAAAGGAAATGTAAACAAGCAATCCTTTTTAAAATGGCATCAAGAAAATAAAATACTTAGGAATAAACCTCACCAAGGAGGTGAAAGACTTATATGTTGAGAACTACAAAACATTAGTAAAGGAAACTGAAGATGATTCAGAGAAATGGAAAGACATCCCATGCTCTTGAATGGGAAGAATTAAAACTGTTAAAATGGCATTACTACCCAAAGCAATCTACAGATTTAATGTGATCCCTATCAAATTGCCCATGACACTTTCCCCAGAACTAGAACAAATAATCCTAAAATGTATCTGGAACCATAAAAAGTGAGAACGGTCAACACAATCCTGAGGAAAAAGAACAAAGCAGGAGGCATAACCCTCCTCAACTTCAGATAATACTACAAAGTTACAGTAATCAAAACCGCATGGTATTGGCACAGAAAGAGATACGTGGGTCAATGGAACGGAATAGAGAGCCCAGAAATAAGCCCACACACCGATGGTCAATTAACCTTCGACAAAGGAGGCAAGAATATACAATGGGGAAAAGATAGTCTCTTCAGCAAGTGGTGTTTTGAAAGTTGGACAGCCGTATTCAAATCAGTGAAGTCAGAACATACCCTCACACCATACACAGAAATAAACTCAAACGGCTTACATGCTTAAATATAAGATAGGACACCTTAAAACTCCTAGAAGAGAACATAAGCAAAACATTCTCTGACATAAATCATACCACAGTTTTCCTAGGTAGTTCTCCCTAGGCAGCACAAATACAGTAAGTCACCTACAAACGAACATTTAAGTTGCAAACTTTCAAAGGTGCAAACGTCCATTCGCACGTCCAATTCGCATGTAAGTTAGTTCACGTGTCTGGCATACATTGTCATGTGCTTGCATCCTCTATAAGTGGTTGTGCTTTTGTGTTCTTTACAGTACTGTATAGAGTACAGTAGTACAGTACCTTTATTTCAAGCCCAAGATGTCTGGAAGCAAGCGTAAAAGCAGCCGTGATGTAGCTGGTACTGTTAAGAAGGGCCAAGCGATAATGATGGAAACAAAAGTGAAAGTAATTGAGAGAGTGGAGCGAGGCAAAAAGATGTTAGACATCGCTCATTCTTATAACATGAATCATTCAATCATTAGCACGAATCTAAAGAACAAGGACAAGATCATGGAACATGTGAAGTCTGCTGTGCTGATGATGTTGACAAAATATTGAAGAAGCATGGAAAAGTGATGGAGGAGATGGAGAAACTTCTCAGTGTGCAGATGCAGGATCAACATCAGCGCTGTGTCCTGCTCAGCTTAATGCTGATTCAAGAGAAAGCTAAAAGCCTTTATGAAGACTTGAAGAAGAAACACGGCAAAGAATCAGAGGGCACGTCTTTTAATGCCAGCCGTGGCTGGTTTCATCGGTTCAAGGCTAGAGCCAACCTTCACAACGTAAAAGTAAGTGGAGAGGCAGCAAGTGCAGATAGGGTAGCTGTCTGGGAACTTCCGGAAACACTCTGAGAAATTATTGATGATGGTGTGTATTTACCCAACCAGGTTTTTAATGTGGATGAGACACAACTGTACTGGAAGAGGATGCCAGACCGAAGTTACATCAGTAAGGAGGAAAAGTTGATGCCGGGCTGTAAAGCAGCAAAGGATAGGCTATCTGTTGTTTGGTGGCAATGCTTCCGGTGAATTGAAGCTGAAGCCTCTCTTAGTTTATCATTCAGAGAACCCAAGAACCCTTAAAAACATAGCCAAGGGCTCTCTTCCTGTTGTGTGGAAGCGTAACCCCAAATCCTGTATTACACAGGCCACGTTCCAGGACTGGTTTTCCACCACTTTATCCCAGATGTAGAGAAATATTGCTTGGAGAAGGACGTTCCAGCAAAACATTCTTTTGCTGCTCAACAATGCTCTGGGCCACCCCACATCCATGAATGACTTTCATCCAAACATCAAAGTAGTGCATCTGTCACCAAATACTACGTTGCTCATCCAACCTATGGGCCAGGGAGTTAGAGCGACTTTCAAGAAATATTATTTATGTCACACTTTTTGTCAGGCAGTAAAGGTAAGTGACAAATCAGGAACAACCTAGGGACAACTTTGGAAGGACTATAACATCTACAAGACCATAAAAACATTGACTGTGCATGGTGTGACGGTATGGTGGTCACCATGAATGGGGTTTGGAAGAAACTTTGCCCACAGTTTGTTCATGATTTTTGTGGATTGGAGAAGGTAGATCAGAAGTCCGAAGAGGTCTTCAGCAACGTAGTGACCCTCAGTGAGAAGCTGGAGCTAGATCTGCAAGAGGACGATTTCATTGAACTCCTTGCTGTGCAACATGAGGAGCTTACTGATGGAATTGGAGGCCCAGAGAAAGGATGAAGAGGGACAGGAGGAAGAAGTAACTGAAGAACTGAAGAGATTCACGACACAGAAAATGGCAAGGGAATCTTCTTTATTTGAGGAAGCACTGTTAGTTTTTGAGGCACAGGACCCGAACCTAGAATGGTACCCAAAGGTGGCAGCAGCCATTCAGAATGAAATCCAGTGCTACCTTGTCATCTATGATGAGAAAAAAAGAGCTATGACCCAGACGTCAATGGATCATTTTTTCAAGAGGGTAGACAGAATTAAATCCAGCAAGGAACCGGAACTTGTGCCATCAACATCAGGTATGAGTGAAATGGCAGCTTGCCCTCTGTCTCCTACTGCTGATAATCCTTCACCTCTACCTTCTCCCACCTCCTCTCTCTCCTCTAATCAGTAACTCTTCTCGCCTGTTCCCTCGATGCCAGCCCGAGTATCCCAGCTGTTGTACTGTATTACTGTACTTTTCAAGTTACTGTACTGTAAGATTAAAAATGTTTTCTTTATTTTTGTGTTTGTTTTTATGTATTGTTTGTGTGAAGAGTATTATAAACCTATTACGGTACAATACCATAGAGCCGGCTGTGTAAGTTGGGTACTAGGCTAACTTTGTTGGACTTACAAACAAATGGGACTTACAAACGCACTCTTGGAACAGAACTTGTTCATATGTAGGGGACTTACTGTAAAAGCAAAAAAGAAACAGGAACTAATCAAACTTAAAAGCTGTTGCACAGCAAAGGAAACCATAATCAAAGTGAAAATACAACCTATGGACTGGGAGAAAATATTAGCAAATGATGAGACTGACAAGGGCTTCATTTCCAAACTATACAAACAGCTCATACAACTCAATAACAAAATAACAAATAACTCAATGGGAAAATGGGTAGAAAACCTAAGGAAACATTTCTCCAAAGAAGATATACAGACAGCCAATAGGTACATGACAAGATGCTCATCATCACTAATTATTAGAGAAATGCAAATCCAAATTACAATGAGGTATCACTTCACACTGATCAGAATGGCCATCATTAAAAAAATCTGCAATTAACAAATGCTGGATGGGGTATGGAGAAAAGGGAACCCTTCTACACTGTTGGTGGCCATGTAAGTTGGTGCAGCCACTATGGAAAACAGAATGGAGGTTCCTCAAAAAAACTATAAAGAGAGTTGCCATATGATCTAGCAATCCCACTTGTGGACATATATCTAGACAAAACTATAATTCAAAAAGATACATAAAACCCTATGTTCATTGCAGCAGTATTTATAATAGCCAACACATGGAAACAACCCAAATGTTCATTGAAAAATGAATGTATAATGAAGGTGTGGTATACGTATACAATAGATATTACTCAGACATAAAAAAAGAATGAAATAATGCCATTTGCAGCAACATGGATGGACCTAGAGATAATGATACTAAGTGAAGTAAGTCAGAAAGAGAAAGACAAATACCACATAATATTACTTATATGTGGAATCGAAAACAGGACACAAATGAACATGTCAGTGAAACAGAAACAAACACACAGATATAGAAAACAGAGTGGTGGTTGCTAAGGAGAGAGTGATGGAAAGATTGGGAGTTTTGGAATAGCAGAAGCAAACTATTCTACAGAGGATGGACAAACCACAGAGACCTACTGTATAGCAGAGGAAACTATATTCAGTATCCTGTGATAAACCATAATGGAAAAGAAAAAAATTATATATAGATATATATAAAACTGAATCACTTTGCTGCACAGAAGAAATTAATACAACAATGTATAAAGGCTGCAGAGGGTGTGGAGAAAAGGGAACCTCCTGCACTGTTGGTGGGAATGTAAACTGATACAGCCACTGTGGAGAACAGTATGGAGGTTCCTTAAAAGCTAAAAATAGAACTACCATATGACCCAGCAATCCCACTACTGGGCATATACCCGGAGAAAACCATAATTCAAAAAGGTACATGTACCAAAATGTTCACTGTAGCACTATTTACAATAGCCAGGACATAGAAGCAACCTAAATGTCCATCGACAGATGAATATATAAAGAAGATGTGGCCCATATATATAATGGAGTATTACTCAGCCATAAAAGGGAACAAAATTGAGTTATTTGTAGTGAGGTGGTTGGACCTAGAGTCTGTCATACAGAGTGAAGTAAGTCAGAAAGAGAAAAACAAATACCGTATGCGAACACATTTATATGGAATCTAGAAAAATGGTACTGACGAACCTAGTGACAGGGCAGGAATAAAGACACAGATGTAGAGAACGGACTTCAGGACACAGGGTGGAAGGGGAGACTGGGACGTAGTGAGAGAGTAGCACTGACATACATACACTACCAAATGTAAAAGAGCTAGTGGTAAGCTGCCACATAGCACAGGAAGATCAGCTCGGTGCTTTATGCCCCCCACAGGGGTGGGATAGGGAGTGTGGGAGGGAGCCTCAGGAGGCAGGGGGATATGGGGATATATGTAATATAGGTGATTCACTTTGTTGTGAAGCAGAAACTAATACAGTGTTATAAAGCAATTATACTCCAATAAACATGTATTTAAAAAAACCCACAACATTGTAAATCAACTACACTAGAAAATATTTCTTAAGTGCAAAAGATTTTTTGAATGTAAGTTTTATTGTGTGTGTGTACCACAGGTTCAATATATATGAATTATGTCAGATTGATTACACTGTCTTTCAAAATAAAGAATTTTTGATATTCTACAGCAGCTTCATAATATAAATGCAGAAAAACTATATTATTTTTTTCTAAAGTTCAGAAATAGCCATTTTGCTCATTCGGTATACTATAAACCACTAACTGCTAAAAAGGGATTTGTGACCTCTTCCTTCCAAAGAAATATTTCTGCACTCACACAAGTTTAATAGCATGTTCCGCCATGAACTGACTTCCCACCTTAGAGACACCAGATTTGCATCCTGAAATCTCTTTCTTGCAAAAATGTCCAATTAGCATCCGAGCATTACAGAAAAGAAATGCTTTTTTCCAGATCTCAAATTCCATACAACTTTATCAAGACATCATGTATGGTTTTTTTTCACACACACAGACTGTATTTTATTTTTACAAGAGATAAATCAACTGACACCAAGCATTGTAAATGGATGACCACAACAAAAGCAACCATGATTGCAATTACCAAACACGAAACACACTCACACTATGTCATAATATTGACATTCAGTCCAGGAATCCTCCACTGTAACAGCTCCTTTACTTTGCAGTGAAAGACATCATGTATTTTTAAATTATCAGCACTCACCTGAGGTCTTCAAAAATCAACGGAAACATAATTTTGTGTTCTCTTTCATTTATTCTGGTTCTAAGTGGTCATTTCTAAACGAAAGTATTTAAGTATGTTAACGTCATCTTATAACATCATATTTCAAATGACTACCGTCTCTCCAAAGATGAAATATGAGGAACTCATAATTAGGCAATCCAAAGTATTACTCTCTGAATCTGTATTACCCTTCTGCTGAACTCCACACTGTTCATTATTCTCGGAGAATATTCTTTTCCTTGTATGGCCATCACATGCTCTTTCATTTCATGAAAGGCTTTCCTACAATTTTATGCCTAGTTTATTTCTGAGAATATGCATTATTTCAGATTGATATTTATAGACACAAAGACTTCTCTATAATTCCCTGAGAGTTTCAAGAACTCCTTCTTCTTTTTTTTAATACCTAGATTCTGAAGCTCTCCACAAAGCATTACTAAAATTGCATTTACATAAGTATCTACATATTAATCACACATTAATGCATTTACAATTGTATTATGCTTTATTGCTAATTTTGGAGCATAAATGTAGCTGTCTTATTTACCACCCTCTTGAAAATCACTTTAATATTTGCACTTAGGACGTGAAAGAGAATGGATAAATAAAAACCTGAAGAATATGCAAATACAATTTATATATTTCTCATAAAATTAGCTGATTATCTAACCTTTATCCAGAGAAAAGAAGAGCCCAGATACTCTGGAGGCATGATACTCGAGAATGTGTGGTCTTCCAGCAGGAAAACATGCAGTAATCCATGTGGCAGTGTTTACCTGTGACCAGCTGGGGTTAGTGACCTATGCATTTCTTACATGCAACATATCAGGAGTGGAAAAAGGGAATTTGTCAGTTGTGGCAATAAGTATAATGAAAATTTGTAGCAGGTCATGCTCATATATTCAACACAGGTACAAACAAAATTTTGCTCAATTCTGGTACATCTACGTCTGTATCTGTTATCTTGCCTTTAACGAGGAAATGTCAGAACTGACTTACCAAAAAAGTGTTTTGTTTGTTTGTTTGTTTTAATTACAGTCACGGTGAGTAAGACATAGCTCAGAACAGCTAATGTGACTTAGTGATTCTCTCATCAGGAAATACAGTTTCTGCTTCCCTGTTTATCCTCCACATGCTGTAGTAAGTTAAGTTTCAATGAAAGATAAATCTACAGGGTGAAAAAGAAAAGAAAACTTACATGTGTTGATAAGATCATTCTGACAGGTTTTACCACGTATGTCACTGTTTCTGGGGATGGACACAAGCCAGAGCTCCCTACTGACATTTTCACTGATGTCATTCCCCTGGATCCTCAATTTGAAAGTGGATAAAAATGTTTTCTATGTTTTCTTCTTTAAGAAATTAAATAAAGAATGCTTTCTAAACATGATCCTCTAATGATTTTCAGTCAGTGGTCATCAAGAGAGGAAAAGCACAGAATCGCATCCCCACAGAAGGGTGACATTCAGTCAGGTAAGAAAATTCTCCCCAAAATCAGAGCTTCATCTTTAACATGCAATCAGAGGCTTTCACAGGTTCTTCATCACTCTGCACTCAGCCCTACCATATGGGATTGGCTCTGAGAATCTCACATCAGACGACTGACAAACATGTCATAGTACACTGATCTCGTACCGGATCCTGCCTCTCTTAAGGATCTCCCACAGGGACATTGCAATATTCTAGGATATTGCCTGGAGCCCTCTTCTCTATACAGGTACACTTCCAAGTAGAAACAGAAGCTTTGATTCTCACTGGGACCCCTGCTCTCTCCAACCAACCTCTCTAGAAATATGATGTTCTAATCTCTCCTGATTAGAACATTTCAACGTCTCTCCCTGTGCTAATTTCCTAAAGGCAAAAGAGAAACAAGAAAGAGCAAACTATGCAGGGAGCAATATATAAGATTCCTTTACTTAATGTATTTATCTGATATACCCAAATATTGAGAAATATAGATTCATTTCATAATGGTCAAGAAAAGAGGAGGAGGAGGAACCTCCATGCCAACAGTAGATATAAAATGGAATCAATATTGCATAAGCTCCAGCTTAAGCTTGGCTACGAGGTACTAACTCTTCTCATAAAGAAGCAATAGTTCTCCATCATTTGAAGCACACTGAGGACTCAGACAGCTGGACACTGAGGGTGTAGTCTCCTCACTCGAATTCTGTACCTGTGTCACACAGCAATGACATATTCCCAAAGAATTATTAAGGATGAGGTGGGGAGCTGAAATAAGAAAGATGAATCCACAGTCTGCCCTACCACCTGTTCTGCTGGATATTACCACCATCTTGGCCCAATAGGACCTTCCCACTTTTCTCTGGGCCTCCCTACTTTCCACCTCCATCCTCTCATTATATCTTACCTACATTCGGAAACGACTCTAGTTTTTCCACTTACCTTTATCAACAAGTAATCCAAAGAGCAACTTTGTATATTACCCCTTAGAAACCTCAGGTCTGACTCAGTAATACATGACCTTCAAAGTCCAAAGTTTTCCTAATTCCCTTTATTATTTTTTTCTAATTTCCATGTACTTACACTCTCAGGACCTTCACTGTTCTCAGGTTCGTCTTCCCTGCAAAATCTGTCAACCTAGACATAGACTTAAGTACCACCCACTAATTATCTCCTAGGGAATCCAGTTTTTCAAAAAGCCTCAGCAAGCCTTATGGACTTTATTAAAGACTCTTTAAGATAACCCATGGGAGATAGCAGTACACCCACAGATATCTATTTAATACACCCTCAGAGTAATTTTTTTCTTTTTTATAAAGTCTCTCCTGTCCAATGAAGACTCTCAGCTCTTTTCCAAAATATGCAGTGTCTCACCCTTCTGATTACTCTCTGCTCTATCCTAGGGGCCACTCCCTTTCCTGATATTACATTCTTTCCCAATTTTGTATGTTAGTAAAATCAAATAACATAAAGTATAACATGTTAATTATTATAAACTGCACCGTTCAGTGATATTAAATACATTCATATTATTGGGCCATGAACATCACCATTTATCTTTCTAATTCTTTTCTACGTTTTAAAACTGTAACTCTATATACTTTAAACATAACTTTCCTTTTTGTTCCAGAACCACCTGAAAAGCATCATTGCCCTCCCAATTTCTATGGTTTTGACTGTACCAAGTACCCCATATAATTGAAATAAGTAGTTGTAGTGTTATCACTCACTAAAAGTCACAAAAATGGCATTTTGGTAGCTAAATTTCCTCAAGATTCATCCATGTTGTAGCATATTCCTAGATCTTTTCCTTCTTAACACTGAATAATATTGTATTATATGGGTATACCACACTTTGCTTATCCAGGAACTAGTGGATGAACACTTAGGTTGCTTTCATGTTTTAGCTACTGTGATTATTACTGCTCTAAACACTGGAGTACAAATATTTCTTTAGGACCCTGATTTCAATTCCTTTGGGTATACCTCAGAGTACAATTCCTGGATCATGTAGTAATTCTATTTTTCAATATCTGGAAAATTGCCATACTCTTTTGCAAAGCAGCTGTATCATTCTACGTTCCCACTGACAGAGCACAATGCTTCCAACTCCCTCACATCCTCACCAATACTTGTTTTCTGCTTGTGTATGTGTGTGTGTGCTTGTGTGTGTATGCATGCACACAAATATATAAACATGCATTTAGTGACAAGGAGCATCTATTCAAGTGCTTAGTCATTTTTACATCTTTTTGAGGAACCATCTCTTCAAGTCTTTTATCCATTTTTGAACGAGGGTGTTTGCTTTTTGTTGAGTTGTAGGAGTTCTCTGTATATTCTGAATAGAAATCTCTTGTCAGATAGATGGCTTTCAAATATTTTCTCCCATCTACTGGGTTGCCATTTTATTCTGTTTACATTTCTTTGATACACATTTTTTAAAATTATGTACTGCAAATTGTTTATTTTTTTGTTCCTTCGTTTCATATTGAGGAAAACACTGCCAAATCCAATGTCATGAAGCTCTTGTCCTGTGTCTTCTTCTAAGACTTTTTATTTTATTAGGTCTTATGTTTAGTTTCTAGATACGTTGTCATTAATTATTGTATATGATGTTAGGTAAGGGTCCATCTCCTTCTCTTGCATGTTGACAACAAGACCTCTCAACGACATTTGTTGAAAATACTATCCTTTCTACTTTGAAAAGTCTTGGCAACTTGTCAAAAATCATTTGGCCATATATCAGGGTTTATTTCTGGGTGTTCTGTTCTATTCTATTGGTCTTGAATAAGGGAGAAAATAGTATAACCTATCCAGGTTGATAAAGAACATAAAGAAAGACCAGGACTGAGAATTAGGAGGGCAATATAAAACAGCAGGGAGTAAAAGACAGTGTGAGACAAGATCTTGTATTTGCAAGTTCATGGAAATATGATCACGTTAAACCACTAAATGCCAGACACTGAACGATATGGTAAATGTGCTAGCAAGAAACATAGCACTTACTCATTTCTGGGAAATATAGTATGGGCATAAAGATAAGCTACACACAAATATATTAAAAATGGAACGGTTTTCATGGTGTGAGAATACTGTGGGATTTGAAATACAATTTACTTCTGTTCTACTATTCTCTCTAAAATTTATCAAAGTGTATATACAAGCAATTCAAATTCTGGTAATGTGCTTGACAGGTTTATATACGAACTTCAGCACACCTGTAAATGTACATTCATAGTAGGACTGTTCCCTAATCCAAAAAACAAAACACAAAACCTGGAAAGACTAGAGTTCACTTTGTCAACACACATACAGATGCAGTGACAGTTAACAGTCCAAAAACAGAAGGTGAGCATGGGTGCAAGAGGTTAATCCCCAGGATGGGGTGGGGTGCAGAGTTTGAGGGTAACACAGGTAGAAAAGGCTTTTGTCCTATCCTTGATTTTTGAGGTATGGAAATTCACAGGTCACTACCTTCATTTCAAAATGAATGAATGCGCTATTCAATTTTTTAAAACAGGAGAAGTAAACATGAGTGATAATAGATTTCAAACTGTCACTAATCAAGTAAGATACTAAGAAAAATTAAATAATATGATTTAAGAATGAAGTGGAGAGATTGTCCAAGATGGTAGCATTCAAATACCCAGAGCTTGATGCCTCTCATGGGCACACCAAAGTCACAACTGTTTACAGAACAGCAGTTGATGAAAAAGGCCGGGACCTACCATAAAAGATGTCTTAGAGCTAAAGATATAAGGAAGGCACCTCGGCAAGACAAGAAGGAAGGGCAAAATCTCTATAAAGTCAAGACCCATACCACCAGGTGGGTGGCCCACAAATGGGAGAATAATTACAATTTCTGAGGTGCTCCCAGGTAGCAAGGAGTATGAACAGAACATCAGGCTCCCAAGCCCAGGGATCCTGTGCTAGAAACAAGAGTTCCTAGAAAGTTGGGCTTTGAAGACCAGTAGTGCTTATTTTCCAGAGAGCCAGAGGGTTGTGGGAAATAGAGATTCCACACTTAAAAGAGGCTCACAGGGCTTCCCGGGTGGCACAGTGGTTGAGAGTCCGCCTGCCGATGCAGGGGACACGGGTTCGTGCCCCGGTCCGGGAGGATCCCACATGCCGTGGAGCGGCTGGGCCCGTGAGCCATGGCCGCTGAGCCTGTGCGTCCGGAGCCTGTGCTCCGCAACGGGAGAGACCACAATGGTGAGAGGCCCGCGTACTGCAAAAAAAAAAAAAAAAAGATGCTCACGGAATCCCACATGACATGAGAATCAGAACAGAAGCAGTCATTTGAAAGGGTCCTGGGTCACACCTACCTCCTGATCTTGGAGAGTCTCCCATAGAGGCAAGAGGCAACTACAGCACAGCCTCAGGGTCATAGACACTGGCAGCAGCCATTTGGGGGAGCTCCTTCTACCTTGTGGCAACTGGTACCAGCAAGCATAATTTCAGATTCCTCCCTCTATCGTTTTAGCCTCAGGACTTGGCCTACCCACTTCCACCAGACTATAGTCACAAGTACTAGGATGCTGCAGGCCAAACAACTAACTGAGCAGGGGCATAGCCCCATCCACCAGCAAACAGGCTGCCTTCAGACCCTCTCAATGCACAGCTGACCCTGCACATGGGCTCAGCCACCAAAAGCCCCAGGACCAGCCTCCACACCTCAATGGACAGGAACCAGCCCCAGAGTCCCTGGCCCCTCTGACAAGTGAGCCTGCTCTGGCCTTGGAATCAGCCTCACCGCTGGCAGGTGATTACTGCACAGGGACTGGATGGAGCTCGGACTTACCCAACAGCAAACCTGCTCTAGCAGTGGGATCAGCCTCATACACCAACAGGCACACACCAGCTCCAAGAATACCACAGCCCAGCAGCGTGTGTGACCAGAACACTGACTTGCAGGCCAGAAGCAGCCCCATGGACTCAGCTGGGTCTTGACCCTGCCCATCACAATGCCAATACAAGATTAGGGATACCCCAGACCCTGCAGATAGCTGTGTCAGAAACAGTGATCCACACCAACTCTGCGACTCCTGGGTCCTGCAGCCAGAACTCAGGACCTGTGTCTTCCTACCAGTAGCCAGCATAGCCCCAGGACCAGTGACTGGGCACTAGCCCTGATATCACCTGGACTGAAGTTCTACCCATAAGTGAACCAGCACTAGATTTGGTGTCCCCCACAGTTGTGCAGCCAGCTGCCTTATGATTTAGCCTCACCAAGCAGCACAGACAGCCTCCATACAAGGCAGAGTCTGGCAAACAAGCACTCTGGGGGCAGCCAAGCCTACCAGACCACCCACAGTAGTCAGCCCACCACAGCAGAAGAGCCCAAGCAGCCCACATAGGGGGTACACCTAGAACATATAGTTCTAGTGACCAGGGAACAGTGGGCTGCTGGGACACATAGGACCTCTCCTACAAAAGGCCGCTTCTCCAAGGTCAGGAAATGCAATGAACCTACTACATACATAAGAATAAAAACAGCAAGTTAAGAAAAATGAAGTGACACAGAAACACGATCCAAATGAAGGAACAAGATAAGAACTCAGAAGAACATCTAAGTGAAGTGGAGATAGCCAATCTCCTCAACAAAGAGTTCAAGGTAATGACTATAAACATGATCAAAGAACTCAGGAGAAGAATGGACAACCAGAGCAAGAAGTTAGAATTTTTTTTAAAATGAGTCAGACCATTAAAGAACAGCAAAACAGAGATGAGAAATACAATAACTGAAATGAAAAATACACTAAAAGGAAACTACTGTAGACTAAATGATACAGAGGAATGAATCAGAAAACTGAAGGACAAAGTACCGGCAATCACTGAAGATGAACGGTAAAACAATAGATTAAAGTGAAATGAGGAAAGTTGAACAGACTTGTGAAACAACATCAAGTGTACTAATATTTGCATTATACTGGTCCCAGAAGCAAAGAGGAAAGAGAAAGCAGTGTAGAACATACCTGAAGACATAAGAGCTGAACACTTCCATAACCTGGGAAAGAAAACAGACATCCAAGTCCAGTAAACACAGTAAGGCCGAAACAGGATCAACCCAAAGAGGACCACACCAAGACTCATTGTAATTAAAATGGCAAAAAAATAAAGATAAAGAGACACTGTTAAAAGGAGCAAAGGAAAAGCAACAAGTTACAAACATGGGAACTTGCATAAAGTTATCAGCTGAATTTTCAGGATAACCTCTGCATGCCAGAAGGGAGTGGCATGGTATATTTAAAGTCATGAAAGGGAAAAGCCTATAACCAAAAATACTCTACCCAGCAAGGCTCTCCTTCAGATTTGATGGTGAGATCTAAAGTTTTACAGAGAAGCAAAACTAAGAGCTCAGCATCGCCAAACCAGCTTTATGAGAAATCTTAAAGGGGCTTTTCTCAGTGAAAAAGAAAATGCCACGACTGAAACATAAAAATTAGGAAAGGAAACTTACTAAAAGCAAAAACCTCATTGAATAAGGCAAATATTCAACAAAGGCAGTAAATCAACCATGTACACAGCTAATAGGAAGGATGAAAGAAAACAGTAATAAAATCATCTATATTCACAATAAGAAGTTAAGGGACACACAAAACAAGTACATATAAAATATAAGGTCAAATTCAGTAACTGTGGGGGAGCAGAGTAACAATGCAGGGTTGTTAGTGTCCACGTGAAATTAAGAGCTCAGCAACTTAAATAATCACACAAACACACACACAAAACTGAAAGAAATCCAAACATAATATTAAAGATACTCCTCACATCACAGATGAAGGGAATAAAAGGGGAAGAAAGGAACACTGAAGAAATTAAAGAGGGATTCTAAAAGTACCCAAGACAAGTGAAAATGAACACACAATGATCGAAAATTGATGGGACACAGCCAACGCAGTTCACAGGGGGATGTTATAGTGATACAAGCTTATTCTTAGGAAACAAGAAAAATATCAAATAAACAACCTAACATTACACCTGAAGGAATTAGAAAAAGAAGAAAAAACAAAACTCAAAGCTGTCAGAAAGAAAAAAATTAAGAAAACAATACCATATGCAATCACACCAAAAAGAATAAGATACCTAGGAACAAACACACCTAAGCAGGAAAAAGACATGTACTCAGAAATCTCTCAGCCATTGGTGGAAGAAATTGAAGGCAACAGAAAAAGATGGGAAAATATAGCAGGTGCATGGACTGGAAGAATTAATACTGTTAAAATAACCATACTACCAAAGACAATCTACAGATTTAATGCAATCCCTATCAGAATATCAAAGCATTTTCACAGAACTTGAAAAAGTAATTTTAAAATTTGTATAGAAACACAAAGACCCCAAATAGCCAAACACTCTTGAGAAAGAACAGAGCTGAAGGCATCATGCACCTTGACTTCAGATTATACTACAAAGCGACAGAAATCAAAGAGAATCGTACCGGAGCAAAAACAGACACAAAGATCACTGGAACAGGATAGAGATCCCAGAAATAAACCCACACACTTATATTTAATTGATTTATGACAAAGCAGGCAATATGGAGAAAAAACTGTCTCTTCATTAAGTGGTACGGGGAAAACTGGTCAGCTACATGGAAAAGAATAAAACTAGAGTATTTTAGCACACCATATATAAAATAAACGCAAAACTGAATAAAGACCTAAATGTAGGACCATAAAATCCCTAGAGGAAAATACAGAACATTCTTCAACATAAATGATAGCAACAGTTTTAGGTTCAGTCTACTAAGGCAAATGAAACAAAAGCAAAAATAAACAAATAGGACTTCACTAAACTTAAAAGATTTTGCACAGCAAAGGAAACCAAAGACAACCTAATGAAGGAGAGACAATATTTGCACATGATAAGAGGTTAACACCAAAAAGATGACCAAGCAAGGGTTCATATCTAAACTACAGAAACAGCACATACATCTCAATATCAGAACAACACACAAAATCTTTTTTAAAAAAATGAGAAGACCTAAATAGATATTTTTCCAAGGAATAAATACACATGGACAGCCAGAGCTCACAAAGATGCTAAACATAGCTAATTGGCAATAAAATGCAAATCAAAACAATGAGATATATCACCTCAGTCTTGGCAGAATGGCTGTCATCAAAAAGGTCACAAATAACAAAGGTTAGTGAGGATGTGGAGAAAGGGAAACTCTTGTAAACTCTTGATGTGAATGTGAAGTAGTGCAGCTACTGTGGAAAGCAGAATGGAAGTTCCCCCAAAAAACTAAAAATAGAACTACCATAATATCCAGCAATTTCACTCTTGGGTATATCAGAAGAAAACAAAAACACTATTTCAAAAACATAACTGCACACCAATGTTCATAACAGTGTTATTTGCCATAGCCAAGATGTAGAGTCAAACTAAGTGTTCATCAATAGGTTAGGGGATAAAAATGATTTTTTATGGTGACTTCAGCAAAAAATGAGATTTTGACATTTGCAAGAACATGGATGGACTTGGAGGGTATTGTGCTTAGTAAAATAAGCCGCAGAGAAAACAAGCCTGGTAGGTTATCACTTACACGTGGCATCTAAACAACTGAATACAACAACAACAACAACAAAACAGACTCACAGATTAAAGAACAGACTAGTGGTTACCAGCAGGGAGAGACAGGGTGGAGGAGCAAAATAGTGGTAGGAGATTCTGAGGAAGAATCCACTTTGTATAAAATCAATCATCTACAGTGACGTACTGTATAGCATGGGGAATAGAGCCACTCTTTTATAATAAGTATAAATGGAGAACAACCTAAACATTTATGAATCACTATGTTGTACCTCTGAAACTAATATAATAATGTAAATTAACTATAGATCAATAAAATATAAAGTAAGAAACAATAAAGGGGAGACTGATTATTAGATAGAAATCAATTAAATAAACACAAGTTTTGGAAATCAAGGAATTAAAAAACAACATGTAAGACACAACATTGACACTTAAAGTGTACGATCTATTCATTTAAGTGGTGAAAAATGGTACCCATTCTCACAATTTTGTATATCTAGGATCAATTATTATCTACAAATATATGTTACAAATATTCACTCAAAAGAGAAAGAGAAAATTTTAGTATACAAATTTAATATCAAAGTCTCTATGTAACATTGATTTGAATAAGTTCTGTTAGTCACTTCTAGTTTCTTTGTGATGTAAACTCTTTTAAAGCATAAAAATCAGCCTTTCTACATTATTCTATTAGACAAACATAGAAGTTAAAAGAAATGAGAAGACAGAACAATCAACCAGGAAGGTGAATTTACTGAGAAACAGTCATTCGTTCTCCCTCCTCCTTTTCTTTTCCTCCTTTTCCAGGTCTCTTTCGGTTCCAATCAAGAGAAGTCTTGAGAATTCTGAGAATATTTCTTTGAGGGCTTCAAATCACCATACCTACGTCCTGTGCCACAAGTACACACACAGGAATGAAAATAAACCTCTGCTATCGACTCGTGTAGGAGGGATTCACGCAAAATAAACTCCTACATGGAGACCAACAGGTGAGTTTTCTACCTGTTCTTTATAATGTCCTTCCATTATAGCAAATCCCACACATTATGAGGCAGAAGGGGTTATGTGAGCTCTTCCTTGAAGTCAAAAAACTTGCATTCATTTCAAGTACCTGGTGATCATAGGGCACAGCCAGGGGAGGTGTCATCCCCCTTGGGGGGGGGCGGTGAATGGGCTCCCGCAACCATGCACCTCCTGATGTACAGATTCTGGAGAAACAAAGGGCGGTCACACCGCAGTCAGCCTGTCAGGCTGTCGGGCCACTGGGCAACCCCACCAGCCTGGAAGCACCCCATCAGTTGCTGAAAGCAAAACTCTGTCCCCCCTGTGAAGCCAGGCAATTTGGGCCAGAGAGTCAGAGGAGACCGGTAATCAACTCCTCCTCTCTGCTCACCTCCTTGGGGTTACAGCAACCCCATCTCCAAACCCAACTCTGATCCTGGAGTGCCAACGTGGGAGTGCAGGTGGGCTCTGCCGGTGCTTCAGCGCCCTCTGGGAAGGCCCCTAGTTTGAATATGATTTGAGTCTCATCCTTTGAAACCATCATAACTTCCCAGCAGCGATAAATGAGGAGATTCTGGCCTTTATTAGTATGCACGGTGAACACGGTTGTCCTGGCTGTACTTGCCAACCCTCCTGTTTTACCCACCTACTTTAATCCACCTTCCTCCCTGTGAGCACGTTTGACCATCCATGAGCTCAGACTCCTGACCTACTACAGAGACTTTGTCAGTCTTTCTTTAAAAATGGACAGGTAGGGCTTCCCTGGTGGCGCAGTGGTTGAGAGTCCGACTGCAATGCGGTTGACACGGGTTCATGCCCTGGTCCGGGAAGATCCCATGTGCCGTGGAGCGGCTGGGCCCGTGAGCCATGGCCGCTGAGCCTGCGTGTCCAGAGGCTGTGCTCCGCAACGGGAGAGACCATAACAGTGAGAGGCCTGCTTACCCGCCCCCCAAAAAAAGGACAGGTAATAAGACGAATTGAACCTAGAAGCAGCAGCTCAGTAAGAGAAATAAAACCATCAGAAGTTATCTAATCACAGCCACAGCCATCAAGGGCTCTTGTCTTATCTGCTGGGACAGAAGAATGGGTCCTTCCTAAACTTGAAGGGCATCCAATCAAATAAGTAATGGTGTCGCTCACCTCTGGCTCTTGGAGGGATTGCTAGGCAGTCTACCCAGGGTGTACTAACTGCAAAACACTGTCATGGTTTGGAAACACCTATGTTCCAGGAAAGCTTTTTGGGGTGCATGGGGAAGCTTTCTTTTTGACATCAAGCAAAAAATAAATCACCAAGCTCTTTGTGCACAGGGGTTCTTAGGAGGGAAGGAGAAGGAAGGAATGGGCAGAAAAGACGATCTCCTCTGAAGGGAAGGTCATCTTTCCAAAAGAGAAGGATTTAGTCTCAGTTTAAGGAAAACACTTTTACGTAGCTGGGACAGCTCCAAACTGCAGTTCAGGGAATGAGTGCTTCAAAAGAACAGTGCTTTAAAAGTCCTGGCAAGGCAGCAAGAAGATGAAGAGTTGGTTTTGCATAGTTCTGAACACAGGAGTAAAGAAACAGAGGCATCTCTGACTAAACGGCCCTGAGATCCTACGGCATCAATGGGCCAGGTGCAGGGGGCAGGGGGTGTGGGGGCGATATTTCTCTCTCAACGTCTCCCAGGGTAGCCACCCCTCCCTACCCCACCCCCCTACTCCCTTCACCCTTCCTCCCTCCACTGTTGGGTCCCCAGGGACAGCACTTCTTAAGCTGGAGCGCTCAGGCACCATCTCTGCAGTCTGGATCCTTCCTGGAGCCTGACAAGGTCTGGGACAACAAGCCAGGTCTCCAAGGCTGCTGGGGTGCAGTCGGACCTGGAGGCCTGGAGGGGAACTGGAGCCCTGAAGCCCACTCACGTCCTTGAAGCGCAGGGAGGAACACATCCTCCTAACAGTACTTCTCAACGCTCAGTGTGCTCCCCACCCGACGGTGATCCATACTCACTTGAGGCAGCAAGGACTGCCTCTAACTGGCCCCCTCGATTCCGCCTTAAGGGTCCTCGCACATATGTGAGAGCGCAGGCCCCGGATCTCTTTAGTCAGCTGAGGCCAGTGCTGCCGGGGTCCCTCCAGTCCCATCCCCCAACCCCTCCCTCTGGGACTGTATCTAATAGAAGAAAGAGCACAGAGGAATTGGATGAGTCAAGGGACCTGGGAACCTGGTTATGAGTTTGAAGACCAAGAACCTAAGGCACAATTACATATTATTGGAGACCCTTGTGGGGTGTGTGGGGGGAGGTGAGGAGGCTGAGAGGCTAAGTCGACCTGGTGAGTCCAGGCCCAGGACACCGCACAGCCCTGCCCCCACTTCCCTGCCGTCAGACAAGGGGTGCCGCAACTCCAGCCGGGTCTCTGCAATTCCCCCTCCCTGATTCTCCTCCAGAAGAGCAGGTGGCCCCCCACTGAGGGCAGCGGCAGGACAACGGACCAAGTGCCCCTGCACTAGGGGGCTACTGGAAGCTCTTCCTGAACAGCAGTGCTGGCTTGGAGTGAACCCATGCACCGCCAAAGTTGGTCTCATCCTGCAGCTGAGGGACACAGGGTTTAAGTCAGCTGCCCTGGCTTTAAATCAATCAGCCCCCCCTTTAAGTCAGGTGACCCGACTTTAAATCACGGTGTGCCCCTCAAGCCTGCAACTTCAAAAGTTGGGAACTTCACTTTGATCCCAGCCCCTCACATAGCTGAATGCACACTGTAGTCACCCCCAAGCCTGGCTTAGAGGCAGGATATAAGGTAAGGGGATGGGCGTGCACTCATGGTGATGAGAGTGTACTTCATGTACCAGAAGGATCTAGGTACTCTGGGGTACAGCAAGCAGTGCACGATACAGCAGTTCCCTGGCAAAGCTGGTGATGCACAGGGAGAGCAGGCAGACCCATGCATGCAGAGGTTCCAGGACGGGAGCTGGGGCACAGCCAGCCAGGAGGGTGTGAACGTGGAGGATCTGAGCCTTTTGAGAAAGGCAGACACAGAGGATGGATGAGAAACAAAGACCAGATGAAATATGGAGCTGAAAAACACACACTGCTCTTGAAATTGGGGTGGGGGCACCCCAGATTTGAGTCTTCTTACTCCCCTGTTGCTAGTGCTTTGGCATTTGCCCAGTTACTTTAAAAATGTGACTGATAATATCTAACCCATAGAATACTGCATTTGTAGTGGTATTGCGAGTTAATGTTTCTATAGTGGAATAATCTTTTCTACAAGAAAAATGCACACTATCTGAAATAAATTAAACCCCCTCTTTAAAAGGTCCTATATCGGACTTCCCTGGTGGCGCAGCGGTTAAGAATCTGCCTGCC
Source organism: Hyperoodon ampullatus (assembly GCF_949752795.1). Classification (NCBI taxonomy): domain Eukaryota; kingdom Metazoa; phylum Chordata; class Mammalia; order Artiodactyla; family Ziphiidae; genus Hyperoodon; species Hyperoodon ampullatus. The sequence goes on along the minus strand of NW_027640824.1, from coordinate 18,994 downwards.
AACGCAGGGGACATGGGTTCGAGTCCTGGTCAGGGAAGATCCCACATGCCGCGGAGCAGCTATGCCCATGCGCCAAAACTACTGAGCCTGCAGGCCACAACTACTGAAGCCCGCGCACCTAGAGCCAGTGCTCCACAACAAGTGCAGCAAGAGAAGCCACCGCAATGGGAAGCCCGCACACAGCAAAAAAGACTAGCCCCCACTCGGCGCAACTAGAGAAAGCCCGTGCATAGCAATGAAGACCCAACGCAGCCAAAACTTAATTAATTAATTAATTAATTGTTTTTTTTTTTTAAAAACCTACTATATCCTTCTGTACAACTTCTCTGGAAAGAACAGAGAGATGGCGTGGGAGAGTGAGAAAGACCCATATTTAGTGCACATTTCTCATGCAGGTGCTCTGCTGGCTCAGATACATTTATCCCCACTATACAAAGGAGGAAATAAGCTCAGAGAGGTTTAGTAATTTTCCCAAAGCCAAACAGCTATTGAGTGGCAGAACCAGGGTCTGAACCAAGTCTGTTACCTTCAAAGCCTAAGTCCTCATCATAACAAAACTCAGTTAATATTTACATTTATCGAATTACATTGCAACTGGGGAGTTCTTGGCACAATCCCGAATAAGAGTGAGAAAGAAAGAAATAGCATTGTTCCTACAGTCAACCAAAATTTTTGGAGCAGCTGCTAGATACCTGGCCCTTTTTGGGGTTCAGCAGTGATCACGACAGGAAGAGTCCTGCTTTCATGAACCATGTAGTGGGGAGGAGAGACAGGTGCAACTTGGGTGAGGGATTTCACCTTGCTGGGCCTCTGTTTTCTAATCGGGAAAATTGGACAGGTGTTCCTCATTTTGTGGGATTGTCCAGCCCTCACATTCTCTGATTCCATAAGAAGCATTTGTTTTCCTGTTTCTTTAAAATTCATTCAGGCTGTGAGCCGTGATGAATGTTGTTAGCTGCTCCCCAAATCACACTATTCCCACCCTTTTCCTGTGATCAGTCTTTCCCGAAACATGACTCACAATCAGTCAAGTCACAGAACCTAAAGGGCACCCAGCAGAAGAATCCCAACCCTGGCTTCTCAGGAGCTCTGCGGCCTACCTGGCCAGAAAATCTTAACTCACCTGGCACAAGGTGGCCATCCCTGGTTTCACATCAACATGGTCTCAGGCACAAACCTGCTTGGTTTTCCATTTGGTCTTTAAGTTACTTGATGAAACAACTGTACAAATACGACCAAGATATAAAATCAGGCATCTTCTGCCCCCAGTGCCTACTAATACATGATTTTCTGCCACTTTCGTGATAAAGATAGAACATTTCAACTTTCTGCTGTCCTTATCATTTGTCATTATGTTGATATTTCTATTTAACACATCTTTCAATTTTTTAACAATGCAACATTTATTTAGGTTGATCCAGACCCAGGCTTTAGTGGTAAAGGATTCCTTGTTACATTTCTATTATGTTTCCTTTAAAAATCATTATCCTATTGAATGGATTAAGTCAATTCTATAGGCATTTATCATATAATATTGATGAAATTAATACATACAGGGCAGTAGTACAAGTTGATTGGACCGGAAAACCTCTATTTACCACAGTTAAGTATAAATATTATCTCTATGTAAACCACAGTACATGCCGAGTGAGATTCTCCTACACTTTTCACTGTCTGCCCCTCAAGCCTGTGAGAAATGGAATATTTCTTGCCATCTCAGTAAACAAAGGATGTCACAGTCATCAGCCCTTGCAGCCCTCCAGTGTGAGGGGCGGGCCCTGAGGAGCACAGGATGTACAAATACAGAATCTGCAGGCCCCAGAGCGCTGAGGTGCATAACAAAAGAAGGATTTCAGTGGGCCCAGACTCTGGCACCCTCCCATAGAAAGAAGAGCGCTCCGTTCCTCACGTTGCGAGAGCTGGTTTTCCTTAGTTAACAATCAGCTGTTGATGGTCCCCATTACCTGCGCCAGTCCCCTGCCCTGTCCCCTCCCCCCTGTACTTTAGCTCACGGAGGAAGGAGCGCAGAGTGACTCAGCTGAATAAGGGGCCTGCGAGCCTCGGGAGGAGTTTTTAGCCGCTCTCCCCATAGCCGGGGGGAGGGGCGCTGACGCTGCAGCCGGACCCTGCGCCTCGCTTGCCCCGTTTCCCCTCAGGACGCTCGGGCAGACGCCCCTCCCCACGCCCCCCCAGGCCCCACGAGCCAGGCCGAGGGCAGGGACGAGAGGAGGGACCGAAATTCCCCAGGACCAGACGCTGGGGGCAGCCCTTTCTGCTCAGCAGCGGCGGGTGGCAGCGAAACCCTGCCCCTCAGAACCTGGTCTTGCGCTGCCGCCCGGACACCGGACCAGGCGGAGGGGCTGCGCCCACTTACCCGGCCCGCCGTCCCCACGACTGTCGTGGCTTCGGCCGCCAGGGCCCCTCAACAGCCGGCAGCCTCAGTGAGGCCGCCCTCCCCTCGGGCCCTGGGGCACTTCCGTGACGGCGGAGGGAAGAGACCCCGAGCCGGGAGTTCCAGCAATGTGGAAACGCGGGCTCCATTCTGGGCGCAGGGGGTGGGACCGCTCTGCCCCGAGGCCTTCTGGGAGTGAGGGGGGGCGGGGGGGAGGGAGCCGCCAGGAGCGCAGGGCCCCGTCGGGGGTCCTGGAGGGGCGGCCCGACCTGAGGGCCCCGCCCACTCTCACCGCAGCCCAGGCAGTTTTCCTGGAATCCTACACAAAAACGTTAGAAAGAAACGCGCTCTACAGTAAATATTCACAAATGATTGTTGCTGCTGTGCTTCCTATTCTATTAAACGTGTAAAATCCACAAAACACTTTAAGTTCAGAGTTATCTATGCATTTTCACCTGTCCTTATTATGTCTCCGCTATTCCCAATTGTGGTGAATGAATCAGAGACTGTGGCATCACTAGTTAAAAATGAGCTTGTTAAAAAAATAGAACTCAGGCCCACCGGACCTCCTGAATCACCATCTGCACTTTTACAATCACCCCAGTGTACTTTTGTACCCATGAATAGTTGAAAGGCTCATTTCTACCTCGATATGTCTTTTCTGTCTGAGATATACACACATTTTATGCAGTTTGATATAAATAAAACACTCAAAAATGCATATGCCTGTGTTGAAACCATCGTTTTATCATTTTTTTATCCAGATAAGTATAGTCTCTATACTGGTTTTGTGGATCACATGCCACACTCTTTTCTTGTAGTTAGAAATAAGATAGAGAAACTTACTTTATAAAATATATATATATATTAGTGGATAATTGAAGACACTCTTCTAAATTAAAACCAGTTCTCTTAACTTGCTGTTTTCTTCTTGGGTCACATTATGAACTCTTCCCGTGGCAACACGGTATGTGTACTTTTAATTTCAGGGACTGCTGACATTCCAGGATATGGCCATAGATTTCTCTCAAGAGGAGTGAGAATGCCTGGACTAAGATCAGTGGGAATTGTACAGGGATATGATGTTAGAGAAGTATAGGAACCTGCTCTCCTTGGGTGAGGCTACCTTCCTTCCAGAATTCCTTAGCCAACCACAGGATTTAGAGCCCTTCATTTGTAGAATGTCTCCTGGAATCTTCGGCTTCCTACAATAGGGTTTCAGATTGCAATGTTTCAGGAAATATTGGGAGTTTGTGGGTATAATTTATCTTATTCTTTTAATATTGCAGCCTCCCTCAGCCACATAGCACAGGGAGAGCAGCTCGGTGCTTTGTGACCACCTAGAGGGGTGGGATAGGGAGAGTGGGAGGGAGGGAGATGCAAGAAGGTAGAAATATGGGAACATATGCATATGTATAACTGATTCACTTTCTTATAAAGCAGAAAATAACACATCATTGTAAAGCAATTATACTCCAATAAAGATGTTAAAAAATAATAAAAATAATAAAATTACATAAAATAAAATGGCAGCCTCCCTTTTATTTATTTTTTTGTGAAATAATAGTATTTCAATTAAAATAACAAGGAGATTTTTAAATTTTATTTATTTATTTATTTGTTTGTTTATTTTGGCTGCACCGGTTCTTAGTTGCAGCATGTGAGATCCTCAGTCATGGCATGCGGGATCTTTTTTTTTTTTAAATTAGTTTCTGCTTTATAACAAAGCGAATCAGTCATACATATACATCTGTTCCCACATCCCTTCCCTCCTGCGTCTCTCTCCCTCCCAACCTCCAAATCCCACCCCTCCAGGCGGTCACAAAGCACCGAGCTGATCTCCTGGTGCTATGCGGCTCCTTCCCACTATCTATCTACCTTAAGTTTGGTAGTGTATATATGTCCATGCCTCTCTTTCGCTTTCTCACAGCTTACCCTTCCCCCTCCCCATATCCTCAAGTCCATTCTCAAGTAGGTCTGTGTCTTTATTCCTCTTTTACCCCTAGGTTCTTCATGACATTTTTTCTTAATTCCATATGTATGTGTTAGCATACGGTATTTGTCTTTCTCTTTCTGACTTACTTCACTCTGTATGACAGACTCTAGGTCTATCCACCTCATTAAAAATAGCTCAGTTTCGTTTCTTTTTATGGCTGAGTAATATTCCATTGTATATATGTGCCACATCTTCTTTATCCATTCATCCGATGATGGACACTTAGATTGTTTCCATCTCTGGGCTATTGTGAGTAGAGCTGCAATGAACATTTTGGTACATGACTCTTTTTGAATTATGGTTTTCTCAGGGTATATGCCTAGTAGTGGGATTGCTGGGTCATATGGTAGTTCTATTTTTAGTTTTTTAAGGAACCTCCATACTGTTCTCCTTAGTGGCTGTACCAATTCACATTCCCACCAGCAGTGCAAGAGTGTTCCCTTTTCTCCACACCCTCTCCAGCATTTATTGTTTCTAGATTTCTTGATGATGGCCATTCTGACTGGTGTGAGATGATATCTCATTGTAGTTTTGATTTGCATTTCTCTAATGATTAATGATGTTGAGCATTCTTTCATGTGTTTGTTGGCAGTTTGTATATCTTCTTTGGAGAAATGCCTATTTAAGTCTTCTGCCCATTTTTGGATTGGGTTGTTTGTTTTTTTGCTATTGAGCTGCATGAGCTGTTTATAAATTTTGGAGATTAATTCTTTGTCAGTTGCTTCATTTGCAAATATTTTCTCCCATTCTGAGGGTTGTCTTCTGGTCTTGTTTATGGTTTCCTTTGCTGTGCAAAAGCTTTGAAGTTTCATTAGGTCCCATTTGTTTATCTTTGGTTTTACTTCCATTTCTCTAGGAGGTGGGTCCAAAAGGATCTTGCTGTGATTTATGTCATAGAGTGTTCTGCCTATGTTTTCCTCAAGAGTTTGATAGTTTCTGGCCTTACATTTAGGTCTTTAATCCCTTTTGAGCTTATTTTTGTGTATGGTGTTAGGGAATGATCTAATCTCATTCTTTTACATATCCCTGTCCAGTTTTCCCAGCACCACTTATTGAGGAGGCTGTCCTTTCTCCACTGTACATTCCTACCTCCTTTATCAAAGATAAGGTGACCATATGTGCATGGGTTTATCTCTGGGATTTCTATCCTGTTCCATTGATCTATCTTTCTGTTTTTGTGCCAGTACCATACTGTCTTGATTACTGTAGCTTTGTAGTATAGTCTGAAGTCAGGGAACCTGATTCCTCCAGCTCCATTTCTCGTTTTCAAGATTGCTTTGGCTGTTCGGGGTCTTTTGTGTTTCCATACAAATTGTGAAATTTTTTGTTCTAGTTCTGTGAAAAATGCCAGTGGTAGTTTGATAGGGATTGCATTGAATCTGTGGATTGCTTTGGGTAGTAGAGTCATTTTCACAATGTTGATTCTTCCAATCCAGGAGCATGGTATATCTCTCCATTCTATTTATATCCTCTTTAATTTCTTTCATCAGTGTCTTTTAATTTTCTGCATACAGGTCTTTTGTCTCCTTAGGTAGGTTTATTCCTAGATATTTTATTCTTTTTGTTGCAATGGTAAATGGGAGTGTTTTCTTGATTTCATTTTCAGATTTTTCATCATTAGTGTACAGGAATGCCAGAGATTTCTGTGCATTAATTTTGTACCCTGCTACTTTACCAAATTTATTGATTAGCTCTAGTCAGTTTCTGGTAGCATCTTTAGGATTCACTATGTATAGTATCATGTCATCTGCAAACTGTGACAGATTTACTTCTTCTTTTCCAAGTTGGATTCCTTTTATTTCCTTTTCTTCTCTGATTGCTGTGGCTAAAATTTCCAAAACTAAGTTGAATAAGAGTGGTGAGAGTGGGCAGCCTTGTCTTGTTCCTGATCTTAGTGGAAATGGTTTCAGTTTTTCACCATTGAGGACAATGTTGGTTGTGGGTTTGTCATATATGGCCTTTATTATGTTGAGGAAAGTTCCCTCTATGCCTACATTCTGCAGGGTTTTTATCATAAATGGGTGTTGAATTTTGTCGAAAGCTTTCTCTGCATCTATTGAGATGATCATATGGTTTTTCTCCTTCAATTTGTTAATATGGTGTATCACATTGATTGATTTGTGTATATTGAAGAATCCTTGCATTCCTGGAATAAACCCCACTTGATCATGGTGTATGATCCTTTTAATGTGCTGCTGGATTCTGTTTGCTAGTATTTTGTTGAGGATTTTTGCATCTATGTTCATCAGTGATATTGGCCTGTAGTTTTCTTTCTTTGTGACATCCTTGCCTGGTTTTGGTATCAAGGTGATGGTGGCCTCATAGAATGAGTTTGGGAGTACTCCTCCCTCTGCTATATTTTGGAAGAGTTTGAGAAGGATAGGTGTTAGCTCTTCTCTAAATGTTTGATAGAATTCGTCTGTGAAGCCATCTGGCCCTGGGCTTTTGTTTGATGGAAGATTTTTAATCACAGTTTCAATTTCAGTGCTTGTGATTGGTCTATTCATATTTTCTATTTCTTCCTGAGTCAGTCTTGGCAGGTTGTGCAGTTCTAAGAATTTGTCCATTTCTTCCAGGTTGTCCATTTTATTTGCATAGAGTTTCTTGTAGTAATCTCTCATGATATTTTGTATTTCTGCAGTGTCAGTTGTTACTTCTCCTTTTTCATTTCTAATTCTATTGATTTGAGTCTTCTCCCTTTTTTTCTTGATGAGTCTGGCTAATGGTTTGTCAATTTTGTTTATCTTCTCAAAGAACCAGCTTTTAGTTTTATTGATCTTTGCTCTCATTTCCTTCATTTCTTTTTCATTTATTTCTGATCTGATCTTTATGATTTCTTTCCTTCTGTTAACTTTGGGGTTTTTTTGTTCTTCTTTCTCTAATTGCTTTAGGTGCAGGGTCAGGTTGTTTAATCGAGATGTTTCCTGTTTCTTAAGGTGGGATTGTATTGCTATAAACTTCCCCCTTAGAACTGATTTTGCCGCGTCCCATAGGTTTTGGGTCATCGTGTGTCTGTTGTCATTTGTTTCTAGGTATTTTTTTATTTCCTCTTTGATTTCTTCAGTGATCACTTGGTTATTGAGTAGTGTATTGTTTAGCCTCCATGTGTTTGTATTTTTTACAGATCTTTTCCTGTAATTAATGTCTAGTCTCATAGCATTGTGGTCGGAAAAGATACTTGATACAATTTCAATTTTTTTAAATTTACTAAGGCTTGATTTGTGACCCAAGATATGATCTATCCTGGAGAATGTTCCATGAGCACTTGAGAAAAATGTGTATTCTGTTGTTTTTGGATGGAATGTCCTATAAATATCAATTAAGTCCATCTTGTTTAATGTATCATTTAAAGCTTGTGTTTCCTTATTTATTTTCATTTTGGATGATCTGTCCATTGGTGAAAGTGGGGTGTTAAAGTGCCCTACTATGAGTGTGTTACTGTCAATTTCCCCTTTTATGGCTGTTAGTATTTGCCTTATATATTGAGGTGCTCCTATGTTGGGTGCATAAATATTTACAATTGTTATATCTTCTTCTTGGATCGATCCCTTTATCATTATGTAGTGTCCTTCTTTGTCTCTCCTAATAGTCTTTATTTTAAAGTCTATTTTGTCTGATATAAGAATTGCTACTCCAGCTTTCTTTTGATTTCCATTTGCATGGAATATCTTTTTCCATCCCCTTACTTTCAATCTGTATGTGTCTCTAGGTCTGAAGTGGGTCTCTTGTAGGCAGCATATATATTGGTCTTGTTTTTGTATCCATTCAGCCAATCTGTGTCTTTTGGTGGGAGCATTTAGTCCATTTACATTTAAGGTAATTATTGATATGTATGTTCCTATTCCCATTTCCTTAATTGCTTTGGGTTCGTTATTGTAGGTATATTCCTTCTGTCGTGTTTCTTGCCTAGAGAAGTTCCTTTAGCATTTGTTGTAAAGCTGGTTTGGTGGTGCTGAACTCTCTCAGCTTTTGCTTGTCTGTAAACGTTTTAATTTCTCCATCAAATCTGAATGAGATCCTTGCTGGGTAGAGTAATCTTGGTTGCAGGTTTTTCTCCTTCATCACTTTAATTATGTCCTGCCACTCCCTTCTAGTTTGTAGAGTTTCTGCTGAGAGATCAGCTGTTAACCTGATGGGGATTCCCTTGTGTGTTATTTGTTTTTTTTTCCCTTGCTGCTTTTAATATGATTTCTTTGTGTTTAATTGTTGACAGTTTGATTAATATGTGTCTTGGTGTATTTCTTCTTGGATTTATTCTGCATGGGACTCTCTGTGCCTCCTGAAATTGATTAACTATTTCCTTTCCCATATTAGGGAAGTTTTCAACTATAATCTCTTCAAATATTTTCTCAGTCCCTTTCTTTTTCTCTTCTTCTTCTGGAACCCCTATAATTCGAATGTTGATGTGTTTAGTGTTGTCCCAGAGGTCTCTGAGACTGTCCTCTGTTCTTTTCATTCTTTTTTCTTTATTTTGCTCTGCATCAGTTATTTCCACTCTTTTATCTTCCACCTCACTTATCCGTTCTTCTGCCTCAGTTATTCTGCTATTGGTCCCATCTAGAGTATTTTTCATTTCATTTATTGTGTTTTTAATCGATGCTTGATTCATCTTTAGTTCTTCTAGGTCCTTGTTAACTGTTTCTTGCATTTTGTCTGTTCTATTTCCAAGATTTTGAATCTTGGAAATAGAATCTTGGATCATCTTTACAATCATTATTCTGAATTCTTTTTCAGGTAGACTGCCTATTACCTCTTCATTGGTTAGGTCTGGTAGGTTTTTATCTTGCTCCTTCACCTGCTGTGTGTTTTTCTGTCTTCTCCTTTTGCTTATCTTACTGTGTTTGGGGTCTCCTTTTTGCAGGCTGCAGATTCGTAGTTCCCGTTGTTTTTGGTGTCTGTCCCCAGTGGCTAAGGTTGTTTCAGTAGGTTGTGTAGGCTTCCTGGTGGGGGGGACTAGTGCCTGTGTTCTGGTGGTTGAGGCTCAATCTTGTCTTTCTGGTGGACAGGTCCACGTCTGGTGGTGTGTTTTCAGGTGCCTGTGGCCTTATTATATTTTTAGGCAGCCTCTCTGCTAATGGGTGGGTTTGTGTTCCTGTCTTGCTAGTTGCTTGGCATAGGGTGACCAGCACTGTAGCTTGCTGGTCGTTGACTGAAGCTGGGTGCTGGTGTTGAAATGGAGATCTCTGGGAGATTTTCGCTGCTTGATATTATGTGGAGCTGGGAGGTCTCTTGTGGACCCGTGTCCTGAAGTTGGCTCTCCCACTTCAGAGGCACAGCATTGACTCCTGGCTGCAGCAGCAAGAGCCTTTCATCTACCCGGCTCAGAATAAAAGGGAGAAAAGTAGAAAGAATGAATTAGTAGAAGAAAGAAAGAGAGAGAGAAAGAAAGGAAGAAGGAAAGAAAGGAAGGAAGGAAGGAAGGAAGAAAGAAAGAAAGAAAGAAAGGAGGGAGGGAGGGAGGGAGGACGGAAAGAAAGAAGGAAAGAAAGAAAGGAGGGAGGGAGGGAGGAAGGAAAGAAAAAGAGTGAAAGGAAGAAGGGAGGGAGGGAGGGAGGTAAGAAAGAATGAAAGAGAGAAAGAAAGAAAGGAGCGGTGGAGGGAGGGAGGGAGGAACGGAAGGTAGGAAAAAAGCAAGAGCAGGTAAAGTAAAATAGAATAAAGTATAAAATATAGTAGCATTATTAAAATTAAAAAGTAATTATTGAAAAAAAACAGACAGATAGAACCCTGCGACATATGGTGGAAGCAAAGCTATACAGAGAAAATCTCACACAGAAGCATATACATACACATTCACAAAAAGAGAGCAGGGGGAAAAATCGAAAATCTTGCTCTCAAAGTGCACCTCCTCAATTTGGGATAATTTGTTGTAAAAAGAGGAAAAGGGGGAAAAGTCTGAAATCTTGCTCTCAAAGTCCACCTCCTTAATTTGGGATGATTTGTTGTAAAAAGAGGAAAAGGGGAAAAAGTCTTAAATCTTGTCCTCAAAGTCCACCTCCTCAATTTGGGATGATTCGCGGTACACAGACGCATGCACTCCACAGACGCAGGGCACATCAAGTGGCCCAAGGAGCTTTAATCCGCTGTCTCCGAAGCTGCACAGAGAGATTTCCCTGTCTCTTCTCTGCTCTCACAGCTCCCAGGTCTCAGCCTTGGACATGGCCCTGCCTCTGCGCGAAGGTCGCCGGAGGGCGTCCATTCTTCGCTCAGACAGGATGGGTTTAAAGGAGCCGCTGATTCGGGCGCTCTGGCTCACTCAGGCAGAGGGGAGGGAGGGGCGCGCAGTGCGGGGCGGGCCTGTGGCGGCAGAGGCCAGCGTGACGTTGCACCAGCCCGAGGCACTCCGTGCGCTTTCCCGGGGAAGCCGTTCCTGGGTCCTGGGACCCCGGCAGTGGCGGGCTGAACAGGCTCCCCGGAAGGCGGGGTGGACAGTGACCTGCACTCGCACACAGGCCTTGTGGTGGCGGCAGCAACAACCCCAGCATCCCATATCTGTCTCCGGGGTCCGCACCTTTAGCTGAGGCTCGCGCCCGTTTCTGGAGCTTCTTTAAGCAGCGCTCTTAATGCCCTCTCCTCGCGCACCAGGAAACAAAATGGAAGAAAAAGTCTCTTGCCTCTTCGGCAGCTCCAGACTTTTCCCCGGACTCTCTCCGGGCTAGCCGTGGTGCACTAACCCCTTCAGGCTCTCTTCCTGCTGCCAGCCCCAGTCCTCTCCCTGTGCTCCGACTGAAACCGGATACGCGAGCCTCAGCTCCCAGCCCCGCCCGCCCCGGCGGCCGAGCAGACAAGCCTCTCGGGCTGGTGTGTGCCTGAGGGCACCGATCCTCTGTGCCAGAATCTCTCCACTTTGCCCTCCACACCCCTGTGGCTGTGCTCTCCTCCACTACTCCGAAGCTTTCCCCCTATGCCACCTGCAGTCTCCGCCCGTGAAGGGGCTTCTAGTGAGTGGAAACCTTTCCTCCTTCATGGCTCCCTCCCACTGGTGCAGGTCCAGTCCCTATCCTTTTTTTTTTTTTTTTTTTTTTTTTTTTTTTTTTTTTTTTTTTTTGCGGTAGGCGGGCCTCTCACTGTTGTGGCCTCTCCCCCTGCGGAGCACAGGCTCCGGAGCACAGGCTCAGTGGCCATGGCTCACGGGCCCAGCCGCTCCGCGGCATGTGGGATCCTCCCAGACCGGGGCACGAACCCGCGTCCCCTGCATCGGCAGGCGGACTCTCAACCACTGCGCCACCAGGGAAGCCCCAGTCCCTATCCTTTTGTCTCTGTTTATTCTTTTTCTTTTGTCCTACCCAGGTATGTGGGCGGGGTTTCTTGCCTTTTGCGGGCTCTGAGGACTTCTGTCAGCGTTCAGTAGGTGTTCTGTAGGAGTTGTTCCACGTGTAGATGAATTTCTGATGTATCTGTGGGGAGGAAGGTGATCTCTGCGTCTTACTCTTCCGCCATCTTCCAAGAGTCTCCAGCCTCCCTTTTAATATACTTTGTAACTGCTTGGGATGTGTCTATATGAACTGTGTACTATATGCTTCTGTTATAGTCCTTACAACATTTTATTGTCTTATTTTCTGTAACAATTTTCCATGGATTCTTTGGGCTTAAGATATACTAAAAGGGAGACTGCGATTCTAGGACTTCCCTTTTGATGCAGTGGTTAACAGTTCGCCTGCCAATTCAGGGGACACGGGTTTGATCCCCAGTCTTGGAAGATCCCACGTGCCACAGAGCAAATAAACCAGGGTGCTACAACTACTGAGCCTGCATGCCACAACTACTGAAGCTGGTGTGCCTTGAGTCCGTGTGCCAATTATTTTTTGGAGAATCACACCACCTCTGAGTGATTAAAATTTAGACCAGCTAGTCAAAGTGCTTTATCACCTGTTCTTCTAAAACACTGATCAACGGAACAAGTTTTACTAGGGATAACAGTGTAATTGTATCTTAGAGTTCATATCGGCAATATGGTTTATGACCTTGATGCTGGATCAGGACATTTCAATGGTATAACTGCTATTAACTGTCTGTTTGTTCAAAGATTAAAGTCTCACGTGATCTGAGTTCAGACTGGAGTCATCCTGGTTGCTTTCTGTCTATTGAAGATTTCTCCCAGTATGAAAGGACAAGAGCAGTATGGCTTACTTTACAAAATGTCTTCAAACTAAATGATGATATAATCTACATTCAATTAATTTATACATACCCTACTGTAGAACAGGTTTCGTTACGGTGGCAGAGCCCAGTAATTATGTAAAACTGAAACCTTTATGTGCACTGGTTCAAGTCCTCTTCCTAAGAATACGTTTATAATCAACATTCTTTCACAAATGACCCAATTAAATTCACCATAGCATTCCTCATATTAACCAAATGGAAAATCCTAGGCTATATACAAATCCAGAAAGGGCCAACAATCATCAGCCCCCATGGATGATTACAAACCATTGCTGAGGCATTCAAATTACTTATTAAAGAACTACTATGTCCATCAACATCATCAATTTATATATTATAGCCGCAATGCTAGCCTTAACCCTGGCTCTCACAACATGAATTCCTCTTCCCATATCTTATGCACTAATTCATATAAATGTAGGCATACTATTTATATTAGCCATATCACACCTAGCCATTTTTTCCATCCTCTGATCTGGATGATCTTCAGATTCAAAATATTCACTCACTGGAGCCCTAGGGACAGTAGAACATACAATCTCGAATGAAGTAATGTAGCCGTTATTGTATTCTCAGTCTTACAGATAAATGGATCATTTACACTTTCAACAGTAATTATTACACGAGAACACCTATGACTAATTTTCTTCTGACCGCTACCCAGAATTTGATTGTCTCCACAGTAGCAGAAATCCAATGAAGCCCCACTTGATTTAACAGAAGTAGAATCAAAACCTGTAATTGTCTTCAGTGTAGAAAATGTAGCATGCCCACTCATCCCGTCCTTCCTAGAGAATTTGTCAATTTCCTTATAATAAACATTTCCACAACAATCTATTTTTAGGAGCATTCGACAATCCCTAGGTGCCAGAATTTTATACAGCCCAAGTCATCATTAAAACACATCTAACAATCTCCTTTCTATGAACTCGAGCATCCTACCCACAATTTTGACATGATCAACGTCTACATCTCTTATAAAATGGGTTTTATACTACTAACATTAGCCTGATGTATATGAGTTTTCACTACCTGTCATCATACCAGGCAACCCACCACCAACTTAAGAAATATGTCTGACAAAAGAGTTACTTTGATAGAGTAAATCATAGAAGTTTCAATGCTCTTATTCCTGGAATTGAATTCTTCCTAAGAATTTTACATTCTCCATGCTACCACATTGCACCACATGCTATATGGTAAGGTTCTCTAAGTAAGGTTCAGGCCCATACCCGCAAAATGTTGTCGTATATCCTTCCTGTACTAATAAACTCTCATTGTTTTTACTATCATTCTACTGACTATTATCTCAGGAAATATAACTGTATAAGAAGCTCACACTGGTTAATGGTATCCCCATTCTAATAAAAAAAACGAACCCATAAGCTACAGATGCATCCAGGAAATATTTCCTAAAACAATCCACCACATCAATACTACTTATAATGGCTATTATCATTAATCTAATGTACTCTGGTCAAAGAACACAAAGTATAACAAAAATCTTTAATCCAGCAGCATCCACCCTCATGAAAATCGCCCTTGTCACAAAAGTAGGACTTTCCCCATTTCACTTCTGAGTGTCTAAAATAACACAAGGCATTCCATGAACAGTAGGCCTGATGCTATTTACATGACAAAAGTGCACCCCTATCAGTTTTATACCACATGTCACCATCCATCAACCTAAATATACTATTAATCATAGTGATATTATAAATCATAGCTGGAGGCTGAGGCAGACTTAGCCATACTCACCTGGAAAAAATTACACCCTCCTCATCAATTGCCCATATAGGATGAATAACAGCTATTATAAAGTATATTCCAATTATAACAATCCTAAGCATACTAATTTATATCATAACAACACTCTCTGCTTCTTATTTATGCCCAGATCATGTACTACAAGAGTATCATCATCACACACGTGAGATAAAACACGTCCCATCACAATCCTTTTCCTCACCATTATAGTATCATTAGGACATCACCCATCACGATCAGGGTTTTTACCCAAATGAATAATTATCCAAGAGGTAACAAAAATGATAACATCATTCTACCAACACTGATAGCCATCATAGCCGTCCACAACATATATTTCTACTTGCAGCTAACATACTCCACATCACTAACTATGTTCCCTTCATTAAACAACAGAAAAATAAAACAATTTGAACATACAAAGAAATAACCTTCCTATCATTACCAATCTTAATATCCACATGATTCCTACACATACACCCATTCTATCAGTGCTGGACTAGGAATTTAGGTCAGTTCAGACCAAGAGCTTTCATAACCCTAAACAAGTAAAATTTACTTAATTCCTAAAAATAAGGACTGCAAGACTTCATCCTACATCAATTGAATGTAAAGCAAACATTGTAATTCAGCCAAATCTTTAGGAGATTGATGAGCTTTAACCCCAGGAAACTTTAGTGAACAGGCAAATCCTCTAGTCTACTGGCTTCAATCTGCTTCTCCTTCATTTGAGAAAGAAAACAAGAGAAAAAAGGCAGGAAAATCTCTGGCAGAATTGAAGCTGCTTCTCTGAAATTACAGTTCAATTCGTTGATTCACCACAGGGTTTGCGACAAAGAGGGCTCGATCTCTGTCTTTACATTTACAGTCTAAAGCTAGCTCAGTCATTTTACCTCTGTTCATACACTGCTGATTATTTTCAACAAATCACAAAGATATCGGCGTTTTATATTTACTAGTTGGTGCTTGAGCTGGAGTAGCAGGCAGCACCTTAAGTATATTAATCCAGGCTGAGATATGCTAACCTGGAGCACTACTTGGAGATGCCCAAATCTGTAAGGTAGTCATAACAGTCCCTTCACTGTAATAATTTTCTTTATAGCTGTACCCATTATATTGCAGGGTTTCAAAACTGACTTGGGCCACTAATAAGTAGGACACCTGAGTTAGCATTTCCCCAAATAAATCATATAAACTTTTGACTATTTCCCCCATCATTCTTACTCCTACTCATATCACCAACAGTAGAAGCTGATTCTGGTACCAGTGGAACCGTGTATTCAGCTCTAGCCTGCAATCGGGCCCACACAGGAGCCTCTGGCGACCTAACCATTTCCTCCTTACATTTAGCAGGTGTCTCTTCCATTCTTGGTGCTATTACTTTTATCACTATAGTGTTTCATACAAAACCAGCAGTCATATCCCAATACCAAACACCATTATTTGTTTAATCTTCCCCAACTATAGCCATATTACTATAATTACCAATGTCAGTCCAAGCAGCCAGAATTGCCATACTGTTAAGAGATAGAAATCTCAACACTACTTTCTTTGACCCTGCAGGAGGAGACCGAATCCTATACCAACACCTATTTTGATTCTTTGGTCACCCTGAAGTCTGTAGTCATGGCCTACCAGGGTTTGTTATAAACTCACATATCATTACATACTATTTAGGATGAAAAGGGCCTTTCAGCTATTTGGGAATAGTACGAGTCATGTCTACTGGCTTTTTAGGATTTCTCTTGTGGGCCCATCATATGTTTACCATAGGGATAGCAACACTTTCTTCAATTTTTCTTTTTTTTTTCTTTTGGCTGTGTTGGGTCTTGGTTGCTGCACGTGGGCTTTCTATGGTTGCGGTGAGCGGCAGCTACTCTTCGTTGTGGTGTGCGGCCTTTTCATTGCAGTGGCTTCTCTTTTCGCAGAGCACGGGCTCTGGTGCGTGGGCTCAGTAGTTGTGGCTCACGGGCTCTAGAGGGAAGGCTCAGTAGTTGTAGCACATGGGCTTTTTGCTCCGCGGCATGTGGAATCTTCCCGGACCTGGGATAGAACCCGTTTCCCCTGTATTGGCAGGCCAATTCTTTACCAGTGCATCACCAGGGAAGTCCCTGATTAGCAACTCTTCACGGAGGTAATATTATATGAGATCCCACTCTATTATGAGTTTAGGCTTTATTTTCCTTTTTACAGTAGGTGGTTTGACAGGAATCATCATAGCCAACTCATCCCCGGACATTGTCCTCCAGGATACATACTATGTAGTAGCACACTTCCATGACGTAGTGTCCATGGGAGCAGTCTTCACTATTATAGGGGGCTTCCTACACTGATTCCCACAATTCTCAGGTTACACAGTTAACTCAGCAGTAGCAAAACTCACTTCACAGGTATATTTGTAGTAGTAAATATGACTTCCTGCAGCACTTTCTTGGCCTCTCAGGGAGGTTACTACATTCCTCTGAGGCACACACAACATGAAATATTTTGTCTTTAGGCTCATTCGTCTCAGTAGCAGCAGTAATGCTAATAATCTTCATACTGTGAAAACCATTTGTGTCCAAACGAGAAGTCTCAGCAGTGGAAATGGCTACTCCTAACCTAGAATGGTTGCGTGGATGCCCTCCACCATATCCTATATTTGAAGATCCTACCTATGTAAATGTAAAATAAGGAAGGACTCAAGTCATTTTCAAGCAGTTTGAAGCCAACAGCATAACAATTATGCCTTTCTCAATAAATGAGATAAAAGTAAAAAGTGATGTAAATTTTTCAAAGTGAAATTATAGGCTAAAATAGTGTATATCACGAAGGCATATCAATTTCATCTAGGCTCTCAAGATACAACATCACCGATTATGGAAGAACTTTTACATTTTCATCACACACATTAATAGTGATTTTTAAAAGAAGTTCTCTAGTCCTCTATATAATTTCACTAATATTGACAACTAAACTAACCCACATGCATACAATAGATGCACAGGTAGAGAACATTTGAACAATTTACCAGCCATTATTGTAATCTTAATTGCCCTATCATCATTGTGAATCCTTTACATGATACATGAAATCAATAACTCTTCCCAAACCATAAAAACTATGGGTCAGTAACGATACTGACACTACAAATACACAGATTATGAAGATTTAAATGTTGACTCCTCTGTAATCCCCACATCAGAGCTAAAACCAGGAGAATAGTGATTAATAGAAGTCAACAACCTAGCACTATAGAGATAATCACTGAATGTTAGTTTCATCTGAAATTGTTGTACACTCCTGAGCTGTTCCTTCTCAGGCCTAAAAAGAGCTGCTATCCCAGGACGCCTAAATTAAAGAATCCTAATACCGACAGGACCAGGCCTATGTTGTGGACAATGATCAGTAGAGGTCGTTTTCCTGAGGTCAAAGACACGACAGAGGGATATGGCTGAGATGTGGGGTGAATCTGGAGCCCATGGGGATGCACTCGCCAAGCTCCAGGATAGGAATGGGGCCGCTGGGGTCCCAGGCCACCCATCACGCCCTCCCGAGCAGGATCTTGGCAACATTCCCTGTCAGTGATGAGGCAGCCCTAGCACTTGTCATGCCCCAAATGCTGTGTCCTATGTGGGTCCCATGCTCTTGGGACCACACCCACACTCTGCAGGTTCACGCTGCAGGGTCCTTCGTGCCTCAGGAGTAGAGACCACACAGCAAGCAGTTTCCTCCCCAACCAGCAGGAGGAGGGAAGGAGAGCAGGGGCACCAGGGGAATCTCACTCAGACAACAACACCCCAGGGGTGCCAGCGGGGACAGTGATGATGCAGATGAGGCACAGACCAAGAGACGGAACCAGAGGACCCAAAAGGCAGCTGGTCAGCTCCTGGTTCATCCGCACGCCGGACACCTTTGTCCCTCATACACCCCCTTCCTCATACACCCTCTCCTTAAATGCAGATTCTTCAGATGCAAACAGGAAGAGCTTCAGACTGAAAGTCAGCTCTTCCAAAGGGACCCGTCAGCAAGCACGGCAGGATTCCACTCCAGTGGGCGCCCTGGAGTCCACAAGTCAGGGACTGACATGGATATCAGCGCCAGGGGCAGTGGGAGGGAATGGGGAGTGAGACTTTCATGGTTGTGGAATTTTGGTTTTGCAAGATGAAAAGTTCTAGGTATGGTGGTGATGGCTCCACGAGAAAGTGAATAGATCTGATGCCTCAGAAACGTGCACTTAAAATGGTGATGATGGTAAAGGGTATGTGATGTGTGTTTTATTTCACTTAAAATAATGTCTTGTTAGTTGAGATTCCATTTCGACTCCCCTTCATCAAAAATGTCGGAGGCCCAGACACAGTCCCCTACCTTAGGGGCCATCATGGTACCCTCACACGGCACATGGGAGACCATTCGTGAGTGGGGGGTCCTAGTCTGTGCTCACCTGACCCCTGTCCAGGGGTACCCAGGCAGTGGTGAACCCCATAGATTAGACATATGATATGATATGATATGTTATTAATATGATACCACCAAGTGTTGTCACTCACCAGAGCACAGAACAGCAACCCACTCAAACATGCCTGACCTCATATGAATGTGAGAATACTAAGAGAAGAAAAGGTACCACAGGTTAATCAGGGCAACACTCTTAATGCAGAGGTTGGAAATCTCAAAGGGGAAAAGACACACTGCAG